>NW_027464544.1:55000-127296 GCF_050947455.1 Rhinoderma darwinii
TCGTCGTGCGGCTGTTTCTCGTCTTGCGCGTGTTTCTCGTCTTGCGCGTGTTTCTCGTCTTGCGCGTGTTTCTCGTCTTGCGCGTGTTTCTCGTCGTGCGCCTGTTTCTCGTCGTGCGCCTGTTTCTCGTCGTGCGCCTGTTTCTCGTCGTGCGCCTGTTTCTCGTCGTGCGCCGGTTTCTCGTCGTGCGGCTGTTTCTCGTCGTGCGCCTGTTCCTCGTCGTGCGGCTGTTTCTCGTCGTGCGGCTGTTTCTCGTCGTGCGGCTGTTTCTCGTCTTGCGCGTGTTTCTCGTCTTGCGGCTGTTTCTCGTCTTGCGCGTGTTTCTCGTCTTGCGCCTGTTTCTCGTCTTGCGCCTGTTTCTCGTCGTGCGCCTGTTTCTCGTCGTGCGGCTGTTTCTCGTCGTGCGGCTGTTTCTCGTCTTGCGCGTGTTTCTCGTCTTGCGCGTGTTTCTCGTCTTGCGCGTGTTTCTCGTCTTGCGCGTGTTTCTCGTCGTGCGCCTGTTTCTCGTCGTGCGCCTGTTTCTCGTCGTGCGCCTGTTTCTCGTCGTGCGCCTGTTTCTCGTCGTGCGCCGGTTTCTCGTCGTGCGCCTGTTCCTCGTCGTGCGGCTGTTTCTCGTCGTGCGGCTGTTTCTCGTCGTGCGGCTGTTTCTCGTCGTGCGCGTGTTTCTCGTCTTGCGCTTGTTTCTCGTCTTGCGCCTGTTTCTCGTCGTGCGCCTGTTTCTCGTCGTGCGGCTGTTTCTCGTCTTGCGCGTGTTTCTCGTCGTGCGGCTGTTTCTCGTCTTACGTGTGTTTCTCGTCTTGCGCTTGTTTCTCGTCTTGCGCCTGTTTCTCGTCGTGCGGCTGTTTCTCGTCGTGCGCCTGTTCCTCGTCGTGCGGATGTTTCTCGTCGTGCGGCTGTTTCTCGTCGTGCGGCTGTTTCTCGTCGTGCGGCTGTTTCTCGTCGTGCGCGTGTTTCTCGTCTTGCGCTTGTTTCTCGTCTTGCGCCTGTTTCTCGTCGTGCGGCTGTTTCTCGTCGTGCGGCTGTTTCTCGTCTTGCGCGTGTTTCTCGTCGTGCGGCTGTTTCTCGTCGTGCGGCTGTTTCTCGTCTGGCGCCTGTTTCTCGTCTTGCGCCTGTTTCTCGTCTGGCGCCTGTTTCTCGTCGTGCGCCTGTTTCTCGTCGTGCGCCTGTTTCTCGTCTGCGCGGTTGAGCTGTCGCTGAGTTGATGTCATGAATGTTGAGGTCGTTGATTTCCTGCTCAGGCTTCTCCTCTCAGAGGGTTAAACACGAGACGCTGGAAGCGGCAGAACTGAAATGCTAAGAAATCTTTCTTTTTATAGCACTAGAACATCTCCTACTCCGCTCCTAACCTAGAATTACCTGTCCAGCGCTGACAGACAGCGCAGAGGAGAGCGGTTAACCCCTTCCTGTCTAGTGTGATGACCATTTTCCATTGACCCTCCGTTCTCCCCCCACATGTCCAGCGTGTAACCTGCAGAGACCAGGGATGGTGACATGTAACACGTATGTTCTTTTCTTGCAGCACGCGGATTTATGAGTGAAGACGAGTATCTGGAGATCACAGGAATCACCCGGGAGCAGTCGGGGGTGTACGAGTGCAGCGCTGCCAATGACGTGTCTTCTCCAGATGTCCGGAGGGTCACAGTTACTGTCAACTGTGAGTATATCCTCCACCAAACCTGTCCATACAAAGCGCTGGCTCGTAAAACCTATGTTATTCTGGAACCACACTGGGCGGCCAATCACCAATCAATATACAGCGACTGTAGCCGCCGCTCTCACGTGTCTGCACTTTATGGGGAGTGATATACAGAAGATACCCAGGTCAAACCAGCTGTACATATATAGTTATATACAGAAGATACCCAGGTTATACCAGCATGCTCCATATCACTGTATACAAGAAGATGTATAACTTATACCAGCTGCACA
The DNA here is from genome assembly GCF_050947455.1 of Rhinoderma darwinii. Classification (NCBI taxonomy): domain Eukaryota; kingdom Metazoa; phylum Chordata; class Amphibia; order Anura; family Rhinodermatidae; genus Rhinoderma; species Rhinoderma darwinii. Next base: position 56,930 of record NW_027464544.1, read on the forward strand.
TATATAATTATATACAGAGGATACCCAGGTTATACCAGCATGCTCCATATCACTATATATAAGAAGATGTATAACTTATACCAGCTGTACATATATATAATTATACACAGAATATACCCAGGTTATACCAGTATGCTCCATATCACTATATACAAGAAGATGTATAACTTATACCAGCTGTACATATATAATTATATACAGAAGATACCCAGGTTATACCAGCATGCTCCATATCACTATATACAAGAAGATGTATAACTTATACCAGCTGTACATATATAATTATATACAGAAGATACCCAGGTTATACCAGCATGCTCCATATCACTATATACAGGAAGATGTATAACTTATACCAGCTGTACATATATAATTATATACAGAAGATACCCAGGTTATACCAGCATGCTCCATATCACTATATACAAGAAGATGTATAACTTATACCAGCTATACATATATAATTATATACAGAAGATACCCAGGTTATACCAGCATGCTCCATATCACTATATACAAGAAGATGTATAACTTATACCAGCTGTACATATATAATTATATACAGAAGATACCCAGGTTATACCAGCATGCTCCATATCACTATATACAGGAAGATGTATAACTGATACCAGCTGTACATATATAATTATATACAGAAGATACCCAGGTTATACCAGCATGCTCCATATCACTATACACAGGAAGATGTATAACTTATACCAGCTGTACATATATAATTATATACAGAAGATACCCAGGTTATACCAGCATGCTCCATATCACTATATACAAGAAGATGTATAACTTATACCAGCTATACATATATAATTATATACAGAAGATACCCAGGTTATACCAGCATGCTCCATATCACTATATACAAGAAGATGTATAACTTATACCAGCTGTACATATATAATTATATACAGAAGATACCCGGGTTATACCAGCATGCTCCATATCACTATATACAAGAAGATGTATAACTTATACCAGCTGTACATATATAATTATATACAGAAGATACCCAGGTTATACCAGCACGCTCCATATCACTATATACAGGAAGATGTATAACTTATACCAGCGGTACATATATAATTATATACAGAAGATACCCAGGTTATACCAGCATGCTCCATATCACTGTATACAAGAAGATGTATAACTTATACCAGCTGCACATATATAATTATATACAGAGGATACCCAGGTTATACCAGCATGCTCCATATCACTATATATAAGAAGATGTATAACTTATACCAGCTGTACATATATATAATTATACACAGAATATACCCAGGTTATACCAGTATGCTCCATATCACTATATACAAGAAGATGTATAACTTATACCAGCTGTACATATATAATTATATACAGAAGATACCCAGGTTATACCAGCATGCTCCATATCACTATATACAAGAAGATGTATAACTTATACCAGCTGTACATATATAATTATATACAGAAGATACCCAGGTTATACCAGCATGCTCCATATCACTATATACAAGAAGATGTATAACTTATACCAGCTGTACATATATAATTATATACAGAAGATACACAGGTTATACCAGCATGCTCCATATCACTATATACAGGAAGATGTATAACTTATACCAGCTGTACATATATAATTATATACAGAAGATACCCAGGTTATACCAGCATGCTCCATATCACTATATACAAGAAGATGTATAACTTATACCAGCTATACATATATAATTATATACAGAAGATACCCAGGTTATACCAGCATGCTCCATATCACTATATACAAGAAGATGTATAACTTATACCAGCTGTACATATATAATTATATACAGAAGATACCCAGGTTATACCAGCATGCTCCATATCACTATATACAGGAAGATGTATAACTGATACCAGCTGTACATATATAATTATATACAGAAGATACCCAGGTTATACCAGCATGCTCCATATCACTATACACAGGAAGATGTATAACTTATACCAGCTGTACATATATAATTATATACAGAAGATACCCAGGTTATACCAGCATGCTCCATATCACTATATACAAGAAGATGTATAACTTATACCAGCTATACATATATAATTATATACAGAAGATACCCAGGTTATACCAGCATGCTCCATATCACTATATACAAGAAGATGTATAACTTATACCAGCTGTACATATATAATTATATACAGAAGATACCCGGGTTATACCAGCATGCTCCATATCACTATATACAAGAAGATGTATAACTTATACCAGCTGTACATATATAATTATATACAGAAGATACCCAGGTTATACCAGCACGCTCCATATCACTATATACAGGAAGATGTATAACTTATACCAGCGGTACATATATAATTATATACAGAAGATACCCAGGTTATACCAGTATGCTCCATATCACTATATACAGAAGATACCCGGGTTATACTATATACAAGAAGATGTATGACTTATACCAGCTGTACATATATAATTATATACAGAAGATACACAGGTTATACCAGCATGCTCCATATCACTATATAGAAGAAGATGTATAACTTATACCAGCTGTACATATATAATTCTATACAGAAGATACCCAGGTTATACCAGCATGCTCCATATCACTATATAGAAGAAGATGTATAACTTATACCAGCTGTACATATATAATTCTATACAGAAGATACCCAGGTTATACCAGCATGCTCCACATCACTATATGCAGGAAGATGTATAACTTATACAAGCTGTACATATATAATTATATACAGAAAATACCCAGGTTATACCAGCATGCTCCATATCACTATATAGAAGAAGATGTATAACTTATACCAGCTGTACATATATAATTATATACAGAAGATACCCAGGTTATACCAGCATGCTCCATATCACTATATACAAGAAGATGTATAACTTATACCAGCTGTACATATATAATTATATACAGAAGATACCCAGGTTATACCAGCATGCTCCATATCACTATATACAAGAAGATATATAACTTATACCAGCCGCACATATATAATTATATACAGAAGATACCCAGGTTATACCAGCATGCTCCATATCACTATATACAAGAAGATATATAACTTATACCAGCCGCACATATATAATTATATACAGAAGATACCCAGGTTATACCAGCATGCTCCATATCACTATATACAAGAAGATGTATAACTTATACCAGCTGTATATATATTATTATATACAGGAGATACCCAGGTTATACCAGCATGCTCCATATCACTATATACAAGAAGATGTATAACTTATACCAGCTGTACATATATAATTATATACAGAAGATACACAGGTTATACCAGCATGCTCCATATCACTATATACAGGAAGATGTATAACTTATACCAGCTGTACATATATAATTATATACAGAAGATACCCAGGTTATACCAGCATGCTCCATATCACTATATACAAGAAGATGTATCACTTATACCAGCTGTACATATATAATTATATACAGAAGATACCCAGGTTATACCAGCATGCTCCATATCACTATATAGAAGAAGATGTATAACTTATACCAGCTGTACATATATAATTATATACAGAAGATACCCAGGTTATACCAGCATGCTCCATATCACTCTATACAAGAAGATGTATAACTTATACCAACTGTACATATATAATTATATACAGAAGATACCCAGATTATACCAGCATGCTCCATATCACTATATACAGGAAGATGTATAACTTATACCAGCTGTACATATATAATTATATACAGAAGATACCCAGGTTATACCAGCATGCTCCATATCACTATATACAGGAAGATGTATAACTTATACCAGCTGTACATATATAATTATATACAGGAGATACCCAGGTTATATCAGCATGCTCCATATTACTATATACAAGAAGATGTATAACTTATACCAGCTGTACATATATAATTATATACAGAAGATACCCAGGTTATACGAGCATGCTCCATATCACTATATACAAGAAGATGTATGACTTATACCAGCTGTACATATATAATTATATACAGGAGATACCCAGGTTATACCAGCATGCTCCATATCACTATATACAAGAAGATGTATAGCTTATACCAGCTGTACATATATAATTATATACAGAAGATACCCAGGTTATACCAGCATGCTCCATATCACTATATACAAGAAGATGTATAACTCATACCAGCTGTACATATATAATTATATACAGAAGATACCCAGGTTATACCAGCATGCTCCATATCACTATATACAAGAAGATGTATAACTCATACCAGCTGTACATATATAATTATATACAGAAGATACCCAGGTTATACCAGCATGCTCCATATCACTATATACAGGAAGATGTATAACTTATACCAGCCGTACATATATAATTATATACAGAAGATACCCAGGCTATACCAGCATGCTCCATATCACTATATACAAGAAGATGTATAACTTATACCAGCTATACATATATAATTATATACAGAAGATACCCAGGTTATACCAGCATGCTCCATATCACTATATACAAGAAGATGTATAACTTATACCAGCTGTACATATATAATTATATACAGAAGATACCCAGGTTATACCAGCATGCTCCATATCACTATATACAAGAAGATGTATAACTTATACCAGCTGTACATATATAATTATATACAGAAGATACCCAGGTTATACCAGCATGCTCCATATCTCTATATACAGGAAGATGTATAACTTATACCAGCTGTACACATATAATTATATATAGAAGATACCCAGGTTATACCAGCATGCTCCATATCACTATATACAAGAAGATATATAACTTATACCAGCCGCACATATATAATTATATACAGAAGATACCCAGGTTATACCAGCATGCTCCATATCACTATATACAAGAAGATATATAACTTATACCAGCCGCACATATATAATTATGTACAGAAGATACCCAGGTTATACCAGCATGCTCCATATCACTATATACAAGAAGATATATAACTTATACCAGCCGCACATATATAATTATATACAGAAGATACACAGGTTATACCAGCATGCTCCATATCACTATATACAGGAAGATGTATAACTTATACCAGCTGTACATATATAATTATATACAGAAGATACACAGGTTATACCAGCATGCTCCATATCACTATATACAAGAAGATGTATCACTTATACCAGCTGTACATATATAATTATTTACAGAAGATACCCAGGTTATACCAGCATGCTCCATATCACTATATAGAAGAAGATGTATAACTTATACCAGCTGTACATATATAATTATATACAGAAGATACCCAGGTTATACCAGCATGCTCCATATCACTATATACAAGAAGATGTATAACTTATACCAGCTGTACATATATAATTATATACAGAAGATACCCAGGTTATACCAGCATGCTCCATATCACTATATACAGGAAGATGTATAACTTATACCAGCTGTACATATATAATTATATACAGGAGATACCCAGGTTATACCAGTATGCTCCATATCACTATATACAAGAAGATGTATAACTTATACCAGCTGTACATATATAATTATATACAGAAGATACCCAGGTTATACCAGCATGCTCCATATCACTATATACAGGAAGATGTATAACTTATACCAGCTGTACATATATAATTATATACAGAAGATACCCAGGTTATACGAGCATGCTCCATATCACTATATACAAGAAGATGTATAACTTATACCAGCTGTACATATATAATTATATACAGAAGATACCCAGGTTATACCAGCATGCTCCATATCACTATATACAAGAAGATGTATAACTCATACCAGCTGTACATATATAATTATATACAGAAGATACCCAGCTTATACCAGCATGCTCCATATCACTATATACAAGAAGATGTATAACTCATACCAGCTGTACATATATAATTATATACAGAAGATACCCAGGTTATACCAGCATGCTCCATATCACTATATACAGGAAGATGTGTAACTTATACCAGCCGTACATATATAATTATATACAGAAGATACCCAGGCTATACCAGCATGCTCCATATCACTATATACAAGAAGATGTATAACTTATACCAGCTGTACATATATAATTATATACAGAAGATACCCAGGTTATACCAGCATGCTCCATATCACTATATACAGGAAGATGTATAACTTATACCAGCTGTACATATATAATTATATACAGAAGATACCCAGGTTATACCAGCATGCTCTATATCACTATATACAAGAAGATGTATAACTTATACCAGCTGTACATATATAATTATATACAGAAGATACCCAGGTTATACCAGCATGCTCCATATCTCTATATACAGGAAGATGTATAACTTATACCAGCTGTACATATATAATTATATATAGAAGATACCCAGGTTATACCAGCATGCTCCATATCACTATATACAAGAAGATATATAACTTATACCAGCCGCACATATATAATTATATACAGAAGATACCCAGGTTATACCAGCATGCTCCATATCACTATATACAAGAAGATATATAACTTATACCAGCCGCACATATATAATTATATACAGAAGATACCCAGGTTATACCAGCATGCTCCATATCACTATATACAAGAAGATATATAACTTATACCAGCCGCACATATATAATTATATACAGAAGATACCCAGGTTATACCAGCATGCTCCATATCACTATATACAAGAAGATATATAACTTATACCAGCCGCACATATATAATTATATACAGAAGATACACAGGTTATACCAGCATGCTCCATATCACTATATACAAGAAGATGTATAGCTTATACCAGCTGTACATATATAATTATATACAGAAGATACCCAGGTTATACCAGCATGCTCCATATCACTCTATACAAGAAGATGTATAACTTATACCAACTGTACATATATAATTATATGCAGAAGATACCCAGATTATACCTTCATGCTCCATATCACTATATACAGGAAGATGTATAACTTATACCAGCTGTACATATATAATTATATACAGGAGATACCCAGGTTATATCAGCATGCTCCATATTACTATATACAAGAAGATGTATAACTTATACCAGCGGTACATATATAATTATGTACAGAAGATACACAGGTTATACCAGCATGCTCCATATCACTATATACAGGAAGATGTATAACTTATACCAGCTGTACATATATAATTATATACAGAAGATACACAGGTTATACCAGCATGCTCCATATCACTATATACAAGAAGATGTATCACTTATACCAGCTGTACATATATAATTATTTACAGAAGATACCCAGGTTATACCAGCATGCTCCATATCACTATATAGAAGAAGATGTATAACTTATACCAGCTGTACATATATAATTATATACAGAAGATACCCAGGTTATACCAGCATGCTCCATATCACTATATACAAGAAGATGTATAACTTATACCAGCTGTACATATATAATTATATACAGAAGATACCCAGGTTATACCAGCATGCTCCATATCACTATATACAGGAAGATGTATAACTTATACCAGCTGTACATATATAATTATATACAGGAGATACCCAGGTTATACCAGTATGCTCCATATCACTATATACAAGAAGATGTATAACTTATACCAGCTGTACATATATAATTATATACAGAAGATACCCAGGTTATACCAGCATGCTCCATATCACTATATACAGGAAGATGTATAACTTATACCAGCTGTACATATATAATTATATACAGAAGATACCCAGGTTATACGAGCATGCTCCATATCACTATATACAAGAAGATGTATAACTTATACCAGCTGTACATATATAATTATATACAGAAGATACCCAGGTTATACCAGCATGCTCCATATCACTATATACAAGAAGATGTATAACTCATACCAGCTGTACATATATAATTATATACAGAAGATACCCAGCTTATACCAGCATGCTCCATATCACTATATACAAGAAGATGTATAACTCATACCAGCTGTACATATATAATTATATACAGAAGATACCCAGGTTATACCAGCATGCTCCATATCACTATATACAGGAAGATGTGTAACTTATACCAGCCGTACATATATAATTATATACAGAAGATACCCAGGCTATACCAGCATGCTCCATATCACTATATACAAGAAGATGTATAACTTATACCAGCTGTACATATATAATTATATACAGAAGATACCCAGGTTATACCAGCATGCTCCATATCACTATATACAGGAAGATGTATAACTTATACCAGCTGTACATATATAATTATATACAGAAGATACCCAGGTTATACCAGCATGCTCTATATCACTATATACAAGAAGATGTATAACTTATACCAGCTGTACATATATAATTATATACAGAAGATACCCAGGTTATACCAGCATGCTCCATATCTCTATATACAGGAAGATGTATAACTTATACCAGCTGTACATATATAATTATATATAGAAGATACCCAGGTTATACCAGCATGCTCCATATCACTATATACAAGAAGATATATAACTTATACCAGCCGCACATATATAATTATATACAGAAGATACCCAGGTTATACCAGCATGCTCCATATCACTATATACAAGAAGATATATAACTTATACCAGCCGCACATATATAATTATATACAGAAGATACCCAGGTTATACCAGCATGCTCCATATCACTATATACAAGAAGATATATAACTTATACCAGCCGCACATATATAATTATATACAGAAGATACCCAGGTTATACCAGCATGCTCCATATCACTATATACAAGAAGATATATAACTTATACCAGCCGCACATATATAATTATATACAGAAGATACACAGGTTATACCAGCATGCTCCATATCACTATATACAAGAAGATGTATAGCTTATACCAGCTGTACATATATAATTATATACAGAAGATACCCAGGTTATACCAGCATGCTCCATATCACTCTATACAAGAAGATGTATAACTTATACCAACTGTACATATATAATTATATGCAGAAGATACCCAGATTATACCTTCATGCTCCATATCACTATATACAGGAAGATGTATAACTTATACCAGCTGTACATATATAATTATATACAGGAGATACCCAGGTTATATCAGCATGCTCCATATTACTATATACAAGAAGATGTATAACTTATACCAGCGGTACATATATAATTATATACAGGAGATACCCAGGTTATACCAGCATGCTCCATATCACTATATACAAGAAGATGTATAACTTATACCAGCTGTACATATATAATTATATACAGAAGATACCCAGGTTATACCAGCATGCTCCATATCTCTATATACAAGAAGATGTATAACTTATACCATCTGTACATATATAATTATATACAGAAGATACCCAGGTTATACGAGCATGCTCCATATCACTATATACAGGAAGATGTGTAACTTATACCAGCTGTACATATATAATTATATACAGAAGACACCCAGGTTATACCAGCATGCTCCATATCACTATATACAAGAAGATGTATAACTTATACCAGCTGTACCTATATAATTATATACAGGAGATACCCAGGTTATACCAGCATGCTCCATATCACTATATACAAGAAGATGTATAACTTATACCAGCTGTACATATATAATTATATACAGAAGATACCCAGGTTATACCAGCATGCTCCATATCACTATATACAAGAAGATGTATAACTCATACCAGCTGTACATATATAATTATATACAGAAGATACCCAGGTTATACCAGCATGCTCCATATCACTATATACAAGAAGATGTATAACTTATACCAGCTGTACATATATAATTATATACAGAAGATACCCAGGTTATACCAGCATGCTCCATATCACTATATACAGGAAGATGTGTAACTTATACCAGCCGTACATATATAATTATATACAGAAGATACCCAGGTTATACCAGCATGCTCCATATCACTATATACAAGAAGATGTATAACTTATACCAGCTATACATATATAATTATATACAGAAGATACCCAGGTTATACCAGCATGCTCCATATCACTATATACAGGAAGATGTATAACTTATACCAGCTGTACATATATAATTATATACAGAAGATACCCAGGTTATACCAGCATGCTCCATATCACTATATACAAGAAGATATATAACTTATACCAGCCGCACATATATAATTATATACAGAAGATACCCAGGTTATACCAGCATGCTCCATATCACTATATACAAGAAGATATATAACTTATACCAGCCGCACATATATAATTATATACAGAAGATACACAGGTTATACCAGCGTGCTCCATATCACTATATACAAGAAGATGTATAACTTATACCAGCTGTACATATATAATTATATACAGAAGATACACAGGTTATACCAGCATGCTCCATATCACTATATACAAGAAGATGTATCACTTATACCAGCTGTACATATATAATTATATACAGAAGATACCCAGGTTATACCAGCATGCTCCATATCACTATATAGAAGAAGATGTATAACTTATACCAGCTGTACATATTTAATTATATACAGAAGATACCCAGGTTATACCAGCATGCTCCATATCACTATATACAAGAAGATGTATAACTTATACCAGCTATACATATATAATTATATACAGGAGATACCCAGGTTATATCAGCATGCTCCATATTACTATATACAAGAAGATGTATAACTTATACCAGCAGTACATATATAATTATATACAGGAGATACCCAGGTTATACCAGCATGCTCCATATCACTGTATACAAGAAGATGTATAACTTATACCAGCTGTACATATATAATTCTATACAGAAGATACCCAGGTTATACCAGCATGCTCCATATCACTATATACAAGAAGATGTATCACTTATACCAGCTGTACATATATAATTATATACAGAAGATACCCAGGTTATACCAGCATGCTCCATATCACTATATAGAAGAAGATGTATAACTTATACCAGCTGTACATATTTAATTATATACAGAAGATACCCAGGTTATACCAGCATGCTCCATATCACTATATACAAGAAGATGTATAACTTATACCAGCTATACATATATAATTATATACAGGAGATACCCAGGTTATATCAGCATGCTCCATATTACTATATACAAGAAGATGTATAACTTATACCAGCAGTACATATATAATTATATACAGGAGATACCCAGGTTATACCAGCATGCTCCATATCACTGTATACAAGAAGATGTATAACTTATACCAGCTGTACATATATAATTCTATACAGAAGATACCCAGGTTATACCAGCATGCTCCATATCACTATATACAAGAAGATGTATAACTTATACCAGCTGTACATATATAATTATATACAGGAGATACCCAGGTTATACCAGCATGCTCCATATCACTATATACAAGAAGATGTATAACTTATACCAGCTGTACATATATAATTATATACAGGAGATACCCAGGTTATACCAGCATGCTCCATATCTCTATATACAAGAAGATGTATAACTCATACCAGCTGTACATATATAATTATATACAGAAGATACCCAGGTTATACCAGCATGCTCCATATCACTATATACAAGAAGATGTATAACTTATACCAGCTGTACATATATAATTATATACAGAAGATACCCAGGTTATACCAGCATGCTCCATATCACTATATACAAGAAGATGTATAACTCATACCAGCTGTACATATATAATTATATACAGAAGATACCCAGGTTATACCAGCATGCTCCATATCACTATATACAAGAAGATGTATAACTCATACCAGCTGTACATATATAATTATATACAGAAGATACCCAGGTTATACCAGCATGCTCCATATCACTATATACAAGAAGATATATAACTTATACCAGCCGCACATATATAATTATATACAGAAGATACCCAGGTTATACCAGCATGCTCCATATCACTATATACAAGAAGATATATAACTTATACCAGCCGCACATATATAATTATATACAGAAGATACACAGGTTATACCAGCATGCTCCATATCACTATATACAAGAAGATGTATAGCTTATACCAGCTGTACATATATAATTATATACAGAAGATACCCAGGTTATACCAGCATGCTCCATATCACTCTATACAAGAAGATGTATAACTTATACCAACTGTACATATATAATTATATACAGAAGATACCCAGGTTATACCAGCATGCTCCATATCACTCTATACAAGAAGATGTATAACTTATACCAACTGTACATATATAATTATATGCAGAAGATACCCAGATTATACCTTCATGCTCCATATCACTATATACAGGAGGATGTATAACTTATACCAGCTATACATATATAATTATATACAGGAGATACCCAGGTTATATCAGCATGCTCCATATTACTATATACAAGAAGATGTATAACTTATACCAGCGGTACATATATAATTATATACAGGAGATACCCAGGTTATACCAGCATGCTCCATATCACTATATACAAGAAGATGTATAACTTATACCAGCTGTACATATATAATTATATACAGAAGATACCCAGGTTATACCAGCATGCTCCATATTACTATATACAAGAAGATGTATAACTTATACCAGCGGTACATATATAATTATATACAGGAGATACCCAGGTTATACCAGCATGCTCCATATCTCTATATACAAGAAGATGTATAACTTATACCATCTGTACATATATAATTATATACAGAAGATACCCAGGTTATACGAGCATGCTCCATATCACTATATACAGGAAGATGTGTAACTTATACCAGCTGTACATATATAATTATATACAGAAGACACCCAGGTTATACCAGCATGCTCCATATCACTATATACAAGAAGATGTATAACTTATACCAGCTGTACATATATAATTATATACAGAAGATACCCAGGTTATACCAGCATGCTCCATATCACTATATACAAGAAGATGTATAACTCATGCCAGCTGTACATATATAATTATATACAGAAGATACCCAGGTTATACCAGCATGCTCCATATCACTATATACAAGAAGATGTATAACTTATACCAGCTGTACATATATAATTATATACAGAAGATACCCAGGTTATACCAGCATGCTCCATATCACTATATACAGGAAGATGTGTAACTTATACCAGCCGTACATATATAATTATATACAGAAGATACCCAGGTTATACCGGCATGCTCCATATCACTATATACAAGAAGATGTATAACTTATACCAGCTATACATATATAATTATATACAGAAGATACCCAGGTTATACCAGCATGCTCCATATCACTATATACAGGAAGATGTATAACTTATACCAGCTGTACATATATAATTATATACAGAAGATACCCAGGTTATACCAGCATGCTCCATATCACTATATACAAGAAGATATATAACTTATACCAGCCGCACATATATAATTATATACAGAAGATACCCAGGTTATACCAGCATGCTCCATATCACTATATACAAGAAGATATATAACTTATACCAGCCGCACATATATAATTATATACAGAAGATACACAGGTTATACCAGCGTGCTCCATATCACTATATACAAGAAGATGTATAACTTATACCAGCTGTACATATATAATTATATACAGAAGATACACAGGTTATACCAGCATGCTCCATATCACTATATACAAGAAGATGTATCACTTATACCAGCTGTACATATATAATTATATACAGAAGATACCCAGGTTATACCAGCATGCTCCATATCACTATATAGAAGAAGATGTATAACTTATACCAGCTGTACATATTTAATTATATACAGAAGATACCCAGGTTATACCAGCATGCTCCATATCACTATATACAAGAAGATGTATAACTTATACCAGCTATACATATATAATTATATACAGGAGATACCCAGGTTATATCAGCATGCTCCATATTACTATATACAAGAAGATGTATAACTTATACCAGCTGTACATATATAATTATATACAGAAGATACCCAGGTTATACCAGCATGCTCCATATCACTGTATACAAGAAGATGTATAACTTATACCAGCTGTACATATATAATTATATACAGAAGATACCCAGGTTATACCAGCATGCTCCATATCACTGTATACAAGAAGATGTATAACTTATACCAGCTGTACATATATAATTCTATACAGAAGATACCCAGGTTATACCAGCATGCTCCATATCACTATATACAAGAAGATGTATAACTTATACCAGCTGTACATATATAATTATATACAGGAGATACCCAGGTTATACCAGCATGCTCCATATCACTATATACAAGAAGATGTATAACTTATACCAGCTGTACATATATAATTATATACAGGAGATACCCAGGTTATACCAGCATGCTCCATATCTCTATATACAAGAAGATGTATAACTCATACCAGCTGTACATATATAATTATATACAGAAGATACCCAGGTTATACCAGCATGCTCCATATCACTATATACAAGAAGATGTATAACTTATACCAGCTGTACATATATAATTATATACAGAAGATACCCAGGTTATACCAGCATGCTCCATATCACTATATACAAGAAGATGTATAACTCATACCAGCTGTACATATATAATTATATACAGAAGATACCCAGGTTATACCAGCATGCTCCATATCACTATATACAAGAAGATGTATAACTCATACCAGCTGTACATATATAATTATATACAGAAGATACCCAGGTTATACCAGCATGCTCCATATCACTATATACAAGAAGATGTATAACTTATACCAGCTGTACATATATAATTATATACAGAAGATACCCAGGTTATACCAGCATGCTCCATATCACTATATACAGGAAGATGTGTAACTTATACCAGCCGTACATATATAATTATATACAGGAGATACCCAGGTTATACCAGCATGCTCCATATCACTATATACAAGAAGATGTATAACTTATACCAGCTATACATATATAATTATATACAGAAGATACCCAGGTTATACCAGCATGCTCCATATCTCTATATACAGGAAGATGTATAACTTATACCAGCTGTACATATATAATTATATATAGAAGATACCCAGGTTATACCAGCATGCTCCATATCACTATATACAAGAAGATATATAACTTATACCAGCCGCACATATATAATTATATACAGAAGATACCCAGGTTATACCAGCATGCTCCATATCACTATATACAAGAAGATGTATGACTTATACCTGCTGTACATATATAATTATATACAGAAGATACCCAGGTTATACCAGCATGCTCCATATCACTATATACAAGAAGATATATAACTTATACCAGCCGCACATATATAATTATATACAGAAGATACCCAGGTTATACCAGCATGCTCCATATCACTATATACAAGAAGATATATAACTTATACCAGCCGCACATATATAATTATATACAGAAGATACCCAGGTTATACCAGCATGCTCCATATCACTATATACAAGAAGATATATAACTTATACCAGCCGCACATATATAATTATATACAGAAGATACACAGGTTATACCAGCATGCTCCATATCACTATATACAAGAAGATATATAACTTATACCAGCCGCACATATATAATTATATACAGAAGATACCCAGGTTATACCAGCATGCTCCATATCACTATATACAAGAAGATATATAACTTATACCAGCCGCACATATATAATTATATACAGAAGATACACAGGTTATACCAGCGTGCTCCATATCACTATATACAAGAAGATGTGTAACTTATACCAGCTGTACATATATAATTATATACAGAAGATACCCAGGTTATACCAGCATGCTCCATATCACTATATACAAGAAGATGTATCACTTATACCAGCTGTACATATATAATTATATACAGAAGATACCCAGGTTATACCAGCATGCTCCATATCACTATATAGAAGAAGATGTATAACTTATACCAGCTGTACATATATAATTATATACAGAAGATACCCAGGTTATACCAGCATGCTCCATATCACTATATACAAGAAGATGTATAACTTATACCAGCTATACATATATAATTATATACAGGAGATACCCAGGTTATATCAGCATGCTCCATATTACTATATACAAGAAGATGTATAACTTATACCAGCAGTACATATATAATTATATACAGGAGATACCCAGGTTATACCAGCATGCTCCATATCACTATATACAAGAAGATGTATAACTTATACCAGCTGTACATATATAATTATATACAGAAGATACCCAGGTTATACCAGCATGCTCCATATTACTATATACAAGAAGATGTATAACTTATACCAGCGGTACATATATAATTATATACAGGAGATACCCAGGTTATACCAGCATGCTCCATATCTCTATATACAAGAAGATGTATAACTTATACCAGCTGTACATATATAATTATATACAGAAGATACCCAGGTTATACGAGCATGCTCCATATCACTATATACAAGAAGATGTATAACTTATACCAGCTGTACATATATAATTATATACAGAAGATACCCAGGTTATACCAGCATGCTCCATATCACTATATACAAGAAGATGTATAACTCATACCAGCTGTACATATATAATTATATACAGAAGATACCCAGGTTATACCAGCATGCTCCATATCACTATATACAAGAAGATGTATAACTCATACCAGCTGTACATATATAATTATATACAGAAGATACCCAGGTTATACCAGCATGCACCATATCACTATATACAAGAAGATGTGTAACTTATACCAGCTGTACATATATAATTATATATAGAAGATACCCAGGTTATACCAGCATGCTCCATATCGCTATATACAGGAAGATGTATAACTTATACCAGCTGTACATATATAATTATATACAGAAGATACCCAGGTTATACCAGCATGCTCCATATCACTATATACAGGAAGATGTGTAACTTATACCAGCCGTACATATATAATTATATACAGAAGATACCCAGGTTATACCAGCATGCTCCATATCACTATATACAAGAAGATGTATAACTTATACCAGCTATACATATATAATTATATACAGAAGATACCCAGGTTATACCAGCATGCTCCATATCACTATATACAGGAAGATGTATAACTTATACCAGCTGTACATATATAATTATATACAGAAGATACCCAGGTTATACCAGCATGCTCCATATCACCATATACAAGAAGATGTATAACTTATACTAGCTGTACATATATAATTATATACAGAAGATACCCAGGTTATACCAGCATGCTCCATATCACTATATACAAGAAGATGTATGACTTATACCTGCTGTACATATATAATTATATACAGAAGATACCCAGGTTATACCAGCATGCTACATATCACTATATACAAGAAGATGTATAACTTATACCAGCTGTACATATATAATTATATACAGAAGATACCCAGGTTATACCAGCATGCTCCATATCTCTATATACAGGAAGATGTAGATCTTCTACACCTGTTTTTACTGCTGTTCTTGCTTTGCTCTGTATAATAATTGGTTGCACCTCCTTACATTATAGCGGTGTTCACATGTCTGGTCGGGGGGCTGCTGCAATGTTTCTGTATTGTGACCGCGTCGCTTCTTGTTGTATATTGATTGTCTGTTATTATTATCATCTTCATGTTCTTATCCATTGGCTGCTTATTTGGAGGTGATGTGTATTGGGGGAGGAGGGGGCTATGCTGCGCAGATATGATTGGACTGTGATGCCAGAACTGTTGATCCCACATTGCTTGGTTTCTATTGATAGTTTCTTGTTTTCTGCAGATCCACCTTATATTTTGGATGCACGGAATATTGGGGTCCCGTTGGGACATCAAGGCATTCTGCAGTGTGACGCGCTGGCTGTCCCTGCCGCTGAATTCTTCTGGTACAAGGAGGACAAGAGGTAATAATTCTGGACCAGCCAATGATTGTGGTACACGGTGGTGATGTTACTGTAGTATCAAAACTGGATACAGTCACACAGGACTAGGACGGCAGGGTGGAGTCACACAGGACTAGGACGAAAGGGTGGAGTCACACAGGACTAGGACGGCAGGGTGGAGTCACACAGGACTAGGACGGCAGGGTGGAGTCACGCAGCTCTAGGACGGCAGGGTGGAGTCACGCAGGACTAGGACTGCAGGGTGGAGGTACGCAGGACTAGGAAGGCAGGGTGGAGTCACGCAGGACTAGGAAGGCAGGGTGGAGTCACGCAGGACTAGGAAGGCAGGGTGGAGTCACGCAGGACTAGGAAGGCAGGGTGGAGTCACGCAGGACTAGGAAGGCAGGGTGGAGTCACGCAGGATCGGGAAGGCAGGGTGGAGTCACGCAGGAGCGGGAAGGCAGGGTGGAGTCACGCAGGACCGGGACGGCAGGGTGGAGTCACGCAGGACCGGGACGGCAGGGTGGAGTCACGCAGGACCGGGACGGCAGGGTGGAGTCACGCAGGACCGGGACGGCAGGGTGGAGTCACGCAGGACCGGGGCGGCAGGGTGGAGGCACACAGGACCGGGGCGGCAGGGTGGAGGCACACAGGACCGCGGTGGCAGGGTGGAGAGATGTATAATGTGGGCAGAGAAGATTGTGAATTTCCGTAACATGGGACTTGACAAGTTGTTGTTTTTCGCAGGCTGAGCGACTCTAAGAAAGGAGTGAAGGTGGAGAACAGGGAGACGTTTTCTCGTGTAACATTCTTCAATGTTTCTGAACAAGACTATGGGAACTACACGTGTGTGGCCATGAACCGGCTGGGACACAGCAACGCCAGCGTCATTCTGTTTGGTGAGTCTGGCGCCGGGCGGGGTCCAGTATTTGCAGCGCTGCGATCAGGGTCCAGTCATCCCGGAGCCATTTTGGCTCTTTTCTAGCTGATCTGTATTAGTGGCAGCCTTTACTGAGGTGCTGGCGTAGACCGTGGACAGCTGGGCAGCGTTTCCTCTTGAGGTCTTTGTCCGCACACACCGCCGCTGACAGGCCCAGTGATGTGGAGCCGGGGCTGGATAGGTCCGGTCAGGGCTCAGTGAACTGTATTTGGGGGAAGGTGCTGAATAGATAATAGAGGTTTCATGTGGAATCCTTTATTTCCAGGAGGCTCGACACTGCCTTATATAATACACCGGTATACGGAGGGATCTGTGCCCGGTCCCGGGGGCTGATAACAGGACGCAGTTATATTGAGGACAATCTTCTCCCTGCTATGTGGGGCTGTGTGTCTGTGGCCCCCTGATCCTCGTCTATAGTGTGTGGCCCCTGAATACACAGCCAGACTCTGTACCGCACTCTCCAGCTGTAGACACCACGTTGCTCCGTCCTCACCCCATGACTGCAGACCCTTACATGGGTAACACATTATCCTCCATACACTGGGCCTCATGCACATGGCCGTGCCCATAATCACAAAGTATAGGTACACAGCCTGTCAAATATGAAAAATAGGACTTGCTCCATAATTCCCGGCACAGTTCTGCGGCACGGACCCCCATCTGTAGTGATACGGAAAGGTGTCTGCGGCCAATAGAATTGGATGGGTCCGTAATTGCGGAGGTTTTTTACGGTCGTGTGCGTGGGGCCGGATTCCTGCATCTGTGCGTTTACACTTTGTGGTCGGATATTACTGCGTCTGTTATTTATTGGGGTTCTTTGTGGTTGGGATTGTATAAATCCAGATCTTATCCACTTGTCATAACCTTGTAGTGAAGGGAGGACCACAGGTGCGGTATAATCTCCTCGTGGGGTGCGGGGGGTTCATGTGCCACGCCTCATTACTTGGTGTATGACCTCAGTCATGTGGGTATGAAGAGGACACGCCGCCATTGCTGCACCCCGTGTTTACAGTGCACAGATCTCATGGGACCTCATGTCCAGAGAGGGTAATCAGGGACCCCCTAGGTTCCTCATTGTGCTGGTCCCCCCTGAGCTCGGGAGTGGGGTGTCTGCAGTCCGATACACATCCCCTCACCCACACACAGGACTGTCTGCAGCAGATCTCCCCAGACCACTGATGTGATCATTGCTATGAGTCCTCGATGGTTCACGTTTGCGGCTGTCCCGGTGCGGAGGGATATTAGGGATGTGAAGCTGAATGCGTTTTTATTTTGCTTATTTCTGTTTGATTTATTTTATAATTCTGTTGTGTAAATGCCGCCCCTTTTATTCCCCCCACCCCATATCTCCCACCATTTGTAGAAAAATTCCAGTCCACCAGCTCACCCTTGCTGCAAGGTCAGTACACGCTGTCCCCCTGTCTTGTTCTGCTCCTTGTTGATCCCTTGTCCCTTCATTGACCATCCGTTTTACCACTGACCCATAATTCTCCTGGCCGCGCCACAATTGACCCCTGTGTGTCCTCCTGGTAACTAACCGGAGTCCTCGTTGTCTTCTGGGATGTCTTGTTGGTCTTCTTGCTCCTTTGTGTCTATGTGATGGTCTGTCCTGAGGTCCTGGCTCTTTGATCTCTCGTGTTTGTGGCGCTCGGTCGTAGACGACCTGTTCTTGTTTCACCCGACATTTGACTCTTGTGCTTCCTCTCGGGGGTTGACGACGGCTGCATCTCTCCTCCATCATTGCTTCTGTCCTCATGACGTCTTGTTTTCAGCTCCTAGTCACTCGTTTCCCTTTTATATGACCCCCGTGATGTTCTCGTTTGATTGTTCACCAGTTTTGGTTGCAGAGATTGTTTCCTATCCATAGTAAAGTGAGGCAATAAATGGCCGGTGTCGGGATGGTTCCTGGATGCTCCTGTAGTCGTTAGTGATCGTCCTCGCCATCTCATCATGAGACCAGTCCTAACCTTGTGTAGATGTGAGGTCTTCTGTATGACCCGTAGGAGATGTGAAGTTTGTAGACGCAGACAGTGGTCTATGTCCATGGCATCTGGGCAGATGTTGGCTGCTGTGGGCATCGCCACTGTACCTGAGCCCGCTGACATTACAGGGGATGGAAGTCGTGTAGTGAGTGTTCGGTGGTGTTTAAGAATTTCTCTTTTACCTAATAAACAATTTGTTTGATTTTTAGAAGAGACCACAGCTGCCTTCACCCCCCCTAAAGGTCAGTATTACTTATTGCTACCGCGCCCACCCCAGGCTTCCTTCCTAGCTGCTCGTCTGCCTCCCGCGTAGCTGACCTGCTTCTAATCTCTGTAACATTACAACTCCCCCCCCCCCCCCCCCATACTGCTGGTATAAGAGGGGTCTCCGGATCCGTCCGTTCCGGGCACGAGTCTTTCTCCTTGGAGTAAAGTGGCGTCTTTTGTTCTTTTAGAAATACTATTTCCTGATCATCAGAGCGTAGCCGTGTAACTTTCCGGATGTATCACCTGTACTGTGCGCTGGTGCCCTCAACCCCGGGAGTGTCGGGCTCACACGGTGCTCGCTTTGCGCATGTGTCCTCTTGCATGACTGGATGCTCCTCGATGGCGCCCTACATTTCAAAATAATGCATGGCGTCTGATCTTTGTGCTCCTGTATATCCATGTTACACGGTATCTACTCTATACAATGCATCCAGATGCCGACCACCTCAACTCCTTCTCTGTTAGTAATTGTTAGCACAATGTCTGGTTGTGTTATTCCTAGAGCAAGTCCCGCGTGCGTTCGTTTGTTCGTTCATCCGCACACACACATCCGCGCGCGCACACACATCCGCGCGCGCACACACATCCGCGCGCGCACACACATCCGCGCGCGCACACACATCCGCGCGCGCACACACATCCGCGCGCGCACACACATCCGCGCGCGCACACACATCCGCGCGCGCACACACATCCGCGCGCGCACACACATCCGCGCGCGCACACACATCCGCGCGCGCACACACATCCGCGCGCACACACATCCGCGCGCACACACATCCGCGCGCACACACATCCGCGCGCACACACACACATCCGCGCGCTCACACACACATCCGCGCGCACACACACATCCGCGCGCTCACACACACATCCGCGCGCTCACACACACATCCGCGCGCTCACACACACATCCGCGCGCTCACACACACATCCGCGCGCTCACACACACATCCGCGCGCTCACACACACATCCGCGCGCTCACACACACATCCGCGCGCTCACACACACATCCGCGCGCACACACATCCGCGCGCACACACATCCGCGCGCACACACACATCCGCGCGCTCACACACACATCCGCGCGCACACACACATCCGCGCGCTCACACACATCCGCGCGCTCACACACACATCCGCGCGCTCACACACACATCCGCGCGCTCACACACACATCCGCGCGCTCACACACACATCCGCTCGCACACACATCCGCGCGCACACACATCCGCGCGCACACACATCCGCACGCACACACATCTGCGCACACACACATCCGCACACACCTCCCCTGGTTGTGATGACCATAAATCACTCATAAATGTTCACCTTGTATACAGAGGGGGGGGGGGGCACATTCATCCAGGTCATTATCAATATCAATAAAACAACTTTTATCTAAGAAAGGAAATCTTCTTCAGCCCAATAAAAGTAAAATTTGACAGGTCAGTCACATCCCTATCCGTGAATCCCAATCTTATTACTCTGGAGGAAACCCTGGACTTTTTTTTTATTCCTGGGAAACCCCTATGCCATTCCTACCTCCAAGGAGCTTGGTGTAGGGGTGATTAAAGCCTTCCAGAATTCTTGCCCAGAACTTTATTCTGGTTTAAATGTATTGACTGTTGCCAAGCGTCTTGAAGCGGAAATCGGTTTGCCATCTCTCTCAAAAAAAAGAGGACAGGTCTCGTTGCTGTGTCCTAGGGAGCCCTGATAAGGTTAAAAACTAGGGTTCCTTACAAAGACTGCTCTAGATACTAGTTTCAAGAGGGTCTCCTCTGCTGTGGCTTTAATCTGGTCGCCTCTGCTCGGGTTTTTTGCTCTCTGGTCTTCTCTCCTCTGGTTTTTTTGCTCTCTGGTCTTCTCTCCTCTGGTTTTTTTGCTCTCTGGTCTTCTCTCCTCTGGTTTTTTTGCTCTCTGGTCTTCTCTCCTCTGGTTTTTTTGATCTCTGGTCTCCTGTTCGGGTGCCAAGTCCTGAAGCTTGTTGTTGTATTCACTCGTTTTTAATACTGCTTGTTTAATTGATTTATCAGCCCTGAAATCTGCTCCAGGATTAAGTAGGCAGCAAATGTTCTAAATTTTCTTACCCTTTCGCATAGCTTTTCTTTACATCCATAATAATCATATCACAGACACTGCTTTTGACCTTACACAGTAATTGATGTTTTAATCGTTTAACTGCTTATGTTGCCCATGAAAATCACAGGGTTAATTGGGCAACAAGCCGCTCAGCAGGGTAAAGACAGAAGTCCGGCATTGATGAAATGTACTTTGGGTCCTATATGGCAGGGGCTAAATAAATAACCGCAATGAATGTGGCCTATGCATTAGTAGCTTCTGACCTGTAGGAAAACTGCATGTAACCTATTTACGTGTCCATCCTCATTGTCCTTGTAACTACTGATCCCAGAATTCACTGCTCTTAGCACCATTACATCAATCAATGAGTGGATTTTCCCGTCGTTGCATGTATTTGATCAGTGTGTTGACTGGTTAGTGGATTCTGAATAGAATTAATGACTGGGGAAGGAGCGTCCTATTACGTGGCTGTCACAATCACCATGCAGGGTAATTTATTGACTGGTCACTTTAGCAATCCCTTTTTGTAGAGCGTTTAGAGACCGTGTGGGCATGTTCATAGAGCCCTTGGTGGCGGCATGTTCATAGAGCCCTTGGTGGCGGCATGTTCATAGAGCCCTTGGTGGCGGCATGTTCATAGAGCCCTTGGTGGCGGCATGTAGTGTCCATCCAGTGGTGGCATCATTCAGCTGTGTCTTCTTCCTGATAAGCTTAGTCTTCGTGGTTTTGGACACCGGCCATGTCCTGGATAATCCGGCTGCATGCACATATTCTGTCTGGAGCTGCTGTGTTCTGTCTACATTGTGAGATGGAGAGATTAGAGTTTATTATGCCGTGTCCTGCAATGGTTAAATCTATTTCTTACATCAGAGATTTGTAAATGAAAGCTCCAGCTGTAGACGGGGTTTCATTATCTTTGACCAAACCCTCAACACGTCATAGTTACAATTATCAGTGTGATAATTGGGATATTTAATTTTCATTTCTATTATTATTTTCCTTTTACGTTGCTGTAGATCTGTCAGAGAGCGATGAAGTTTATGTTTTGTGTTACCACTGGGAATCCTCGGCCTTTGATAAATCTAATGTCTGATTTCCACCATGTTCTTCCTGTTGCCCAGTGGTGTCTTGTTTTTGTCTTTTTTGTCTTCTGCACTTGTTTATGATCTGACTTTCTGAATGTTCACACTTGTGGTCTGCCTCTCTCCTCAGGCCCCGGAGCAGTTCACGACGGGAACAGTGGGTCTTCTCGATGTCTCCTCTGCACTCCTCTGTTTCTCCTCTTCTTCGTGCTTTGTCTGTCTCTTCTACTTCCACCTGCCCAGTTTTGACAAATGCAAATCATCCGAAGTCCTCATAGGAGGGAAACAACAATTCTAAAATTAAAAAAAAAAGTGTAATAAAAAGAAAAGAAATTACAAAATCTGATGTCGCAAAATCTAATGAAAAAAGCAAAAAAACAAAAAAAATACTGCAAGTGATTGTTTAAACAAGGAAACCACTGAGTGAAAACACCACAATCTGCACCTTCTTTGTGAAGGGACTTTTGCAGGACACAGCTGGGGGAAAACTGGCAGATCCAAGGACTGAGCTAAGACGGTCGACTCGCCTCAAGTCGACGCTCGTGAAACCACGTGACTTTGTTCTATTCATTTCAGAAGAACATCTCACTGTCCCTGATCAAGCAAACCATGGACTGTGTCTCTCCCCTTTATCTCCAGGGAACTGCTGAGTGATCGCTAATGTGATTCCCTTTCTGCAACCAGGACACCTGCAAAGCCTAGCTCAACACTTCTTATTTGCTGGGGGACTGGCTGAGCAATACTTAAACTTTCCAGTGCTGGGGAGACGGATATCTGCTGGGGTATATTTCTCTCCAGCATGACGGGATCTGTGGAGCTCCTTCTGTAGGTTTTCCCTGTTGAGAAAGGGAATTGTATTAAATGTTAATGTGGAGCGAGTGCTGTCACCATGTGTTATGATGCTGCTCATAAAATGTTGTGCTCAACACAGGGGTTTTCTATGTATATGTCGGCCAGAAGATTCGGAATATGAGACTTCATTGTATAGATAAATAGGTGGTCCTGAGTAGTAAATGAGACCCAGAAGTTTTATTGTGTGGAGCTGGACAGACCAGGCCTTTTAATGGCCAGTGGCTTTGGATCATTTATTCCTTAGTTGCCCTTTAATTATGATGTCAGTAAGACTGTACCGTAGATTTGATGGTCAAGCGGTTTCTTCCAGGAGCAGTCTAAAATATATATATATATATATACATGCATGATGTCACAGGCAGAGACTTGAATGGGTCACAATTAGCATGGACATTGTCAGGTCTTCAACCCTGGAGTTGTAGAGAGAAGCAGCGCCCAGTCTGTCCTATGGTTCCATTGGGGTTGTCACGTTCTCCCGATGAGCTCACTTTATAAAGCGTTGGACGGCACAGCGACGTCTGACATCACAGACAATAAGCACATGCAGTCAACCATTTACACCAGCACGGGCCCCTCACCTACAATATGCGGGACTGCAAAGGGAGATGAGGGTGGTCTTTGGGTTTATAAGATTCCCACGTAGTGTGTCTCTGGTAATATAGAGTTTTCTATCCATCAGCCAATCAACAGCAGGACGAGCTCTGAATGACCCGATCCTCCAGAAATCCAGACAAACTACCTGAATGTACCAGGAGAGCCGTTGTTGTTCCCCTCACAAGGTGAAATGGGTTGTCCAGGATTAGGAAAATGTCTGCTTACTTCCAGCAGCCGCACCACCCCTGCCCACAGGTCTTGTGTGGTATTGCAGCTTAGTCGCGTTCACTTGAATGGCTCCTCTGCAATAACGGACACAACGCATAAGATGCTGTGGCGCCATGTTTTTCTAATGCTGTAAACCCCTTTAAGATCCGTGTTCCTGTCCTCTATTCCTCATTCCTGCTGCAGCCGATTCCAGAGGCCTTTATTATATAATAATTGACTTCACGGCACTAGTTGCATGCGCACAATAAAGTCAGTAAAATCCTCTGCAGATTCTATTTGAGCTCCTGGTTAAATAGAAGCCACTTGTCTTCCTGTCTGGGTGACCGCCATTTTGGTAGAAGTCGCTGCCTGTATTGAAGTGGTGACAAGTCGTTGCCTCTCGCCTCGGAGGCCGTCTCTTCACGCTGCACACACTTGGGTCTCGGGTTTTACATTTCAGTGGGTTATGATGGAAAAGTCACAGGAACAGGAAAGTTGTCAGGTAAGGGCTTTCCATGTCCTAGGAGAGAAGCCGGGGCGGACATTTTCACTTTGGAGACCACGCACAGAGCAGTGTCCCGTTATTGAAGCCTCCCCTCCCCCACCGCTATTCTTCCTCATTACTTCAGACTTCACTAAGAAATTCACATTTTAATACGATTTACAAGCCTGAAACTTGCTGAGCACAAACCTGCGGTCGCCTCGTTCATGGGTTGGTTTCTGCATTGACCTTTGCTTATTTCCCACATACTGATCGATCACTAGGAATAGAATTGATGCGTATACCTGTAGACCGCACAAGGGCAGGTAACGCTCAGTCGTCGGCCTCCTGTCGTGCACTGTTTTCTTGTATTTTCACCTGACATTGGGGAATTGTTGGCAGTCCTCGCTCTGTGAGGTTTCCTCGGTCTTTATGATTCAGACACCTGAAGCCCCTGAGAGTGCAGATTATTGCAGGTGAAGAGTTGTTCTCCACTAAAAGCTCGGGATCCTGGGGCTTTGACTCGCTTGTTTGGCCACGAGTTGAGTTTCACCCTCGGTCATTTTGCACCTTGTGTAATAATTGTCCCACGTGAGGTCATTAATACTATGAACGTCGTCTCAGAAATGATCAGAATCCAGTGGAGATCCACGACAAGCAAATTTACGGTGGACATTAAGTTTAAGAACATTCAGGTCATTCCCTTTCTTCTGGTGACAGGAGTATAACCCTCAGCCCCCTCTGGTCAGGTTGTCCTCTCTCCACATTATGTTTCTAGTAGGTGCAGATAAAATAACGTGGAGCCGAAAGACGTCAATAGGAATGATGAGAAACGGACATCGGAACTGTTTCTTAGAAGTTCCTGTGAATTCCTCATCGTGTTCCATCACAACTAAACACGATGAAGGTTGTGATCATTAAAGGGTTTGTCCGAGATCAAATGACTTTGTGTTAATGCGTGTCATTTTTTACTGTAAATACTTCTGTAATATACTTACATTTTCCAAAGTGGCCCCGTTTCCAGATCCCGCCGTGGGGAACTTGACGGGTAACGTCACTCTCTGCACTGGCTCTGGCCGCTGTGTTGATCTTGAATTCTTTTCCGGGTATATGACAGGTCACTTGTGAGGTGCCGTGTATGGGCTGTTCTGTTGCACAGCCCGTAACGCGCATGCGCTGTCCCTGCCGTTCTCGCGGTCCCTGCTGTTCTCTAGATAACAGCAGGGGCTGCGCATGCGCGTTACAACAGAACAAGCCAATATACACCACGTCGCAAGTGAAGTGTCGTATACCCGGAAAAGAATTGAAGATCAACACAGCGGCCAGAGCCAGTGCAGAGAGTGACGTCACCCGTCAAGTTCCCCACGGCAGGATCTGGAGACGGGCCACTTTGGAAAATGTAAGTCTATTACAAATGTATTTACAGTAAAAACTTACACGCATTAACACAGTCATTTAATCTCGGATAACCCCTTTAATGATAGAAAACACAAAATATCTGAGAAACCAGAGGAAATGATCCTGTCAGGGGAGATCGGTAGCACCTGCTGATCCAGGTCCTGAGGTCTACTCCACCTGCAGCCTCGCTGGAGATGGGCATCACCCCTGTACCTCGCACTGTGTATAGCCAGAGGAGAGCGGATCCTGTGCGGTACAAAGAATGTGAGCTCCTCAGAGCAGGGTCTCCCATCCTCCACCTCATCATTTAGTAGCCGTCCTTCTCACTATTGTTTGTTACTGTATTATATTTTCTTTATATTTGTAATAATCTTGTAAAGAGCTGAGTACACTGTTAACATAATATAAATATACTGAGACATACAGACCATGGTCGATCCGAGTGTGTGTTGTAATGTCCTGCGATACTGGCTGGAGATACGCCTGTGAGCCTGCAGCACGTGATGCGAAGCAATGACCGTTATACTCTCCGCAGCCTCAATGTGACGCAAGAGCGAGACGACCCACGACCCCACACACACATGTAAATCCTCACTCACACCTGTCCATTGGCACAAGCTGCAGACTGGACATCAGGAACAGCGATTGTTCCCAGCGGACGCCATGATGACAACTGCCTGAGGGGGGTGCCATTCCCAGCTAATCTGTTGTGATCTTAGATGTGTGGTTTGTTTACCTGGAGTAGATGGAGATATTCCCTCCATGTGCAGCCAGTAACACTGCTGTTTCCTGTGGTGTGACAAGGTCTCAAATATTCCTAATTCTTGGTGTGGGCGGTGGCTTGATCTACGGTTCGGCATGTTCTCGCCTTGGAGGTATGGGCAGTGTGTCTTCCTGCAGAGCTGAGGATATCCCTCTATATTCTCCATGATCTCATTCCCTCCCGCACAACATTTATTTTCTAGTTTTGTTGTATCTGACCTGGCGCTCCATTGTCAATATCAGGAGTCAAAACCGTTTTATTTTAGAACGATTCACACCTAGAAATAAGACATCTACTGTAGCCTATCCCTAGTCTTCTGTGGGGATGACCGCAGGGTGCCCCTTTATCATTAGTTTAACAGTTTGTCTGGAGACGTTGTTTTATTTTTGTTGAAGGGATTATATAATGTTTTATAACGGAAGTCGTGATGTAAACGTCCAAAGTGCAGGAGAACGGAGAGAGTACAGAGCCCCCCCCCACTGATTCTGCCATATAAGCCAGCATACATTACGCATTTCATGGCTTTTTTTCTGTATCCATTATCACTTACTGTCAGTTTGCGAAGGTTGTCATACTCCATAAGTTAACACCACATATTGCCGATAGCACAGAGTTGATATTAGGGACTTTGCTGGGAGAATTCACACACTGCAGGGACACTCCTGCTTGGATAAGGTCATTGATGTTTATTTCACAAAGACGGAGCATCCCTGCAAATAGTGGATTACAGAATACAGATAATGTGCGGTGTAGCTACAATGCTTTATTTTTAGATGTGCAGTGTATGGATGGCGATTGGTATATAGATAATGCGCAATAATGGATGATACTTGATATATAGATGATGTGCAGTGTACGGATGATAGGTATATAGATGATGTGCAGTGTACGGGAGATGCTTGGTATATAGATGATACAGTGTATGGATGATACTTGGCATATAGATGTGCAGTGTATGAATGATAGATGATACGCAGTGTATGGATGATACTTGGTATATAGATGATGTGCAGTGTATGGGTGGTGCTTGGTATATAGATGATACTTGATATGTAGATGATACACAGTGTATGGATGATACTTGGTTTATGGGTGTTACGTGATATATAGATGATGTGCAGCGTATGGATGATACTTGGTATATAGATGCGCAGCTTATGGATGACACTTGGTATATAGATGATACACAGTGTATGGATGATACTTGATAGATGATACAGTGTATGGATGATACTTGATATATATAGATATACACAGTGTATGGATGATACTTGGTTTATGAATGATACTTGATATATAGATGATGTGCAGCGTATGGATGATATTTGGTATATAGATGATAGACCGTTTATGGAGGATACTTGTTATAAGGATGATATACAATGTATGGATGTATGGATATAGATAATGTGCAGTATATGGATAATGCTTGGTATATAGATGATGCACAGTATATGGATGATGCTTGATATATAGATGTGCAGTGTATGGATGATACTTGATATATAGAGGATGTGCAGTGTATGGATAATGCTTGATTTATAGATGTGCAGTGTACGGGGGATGCTTGGTATGTAGAAGATGTTCAGTGTATGGATGATACTTGATAGATAATACGCAGTGTATGGATAATGCTTGATATATAGATGATGTGCAGTGTATGGATGCTTGGTATATAGATGTGCAGCGTATGGATACCTGGTATATAGATGATGCGCAGTATAAGGTATAATGCTTGATAGATAATGCACAGTGTTATATTGGTATATTGATCATGTGCAGTGTACAGATAATGTACAGTGTTTGGATATTGCTAGGTGTATAGATGCAGTGTATGGGGGATGCTTGGTATATAGATGATGCACAGTGTACGGGGGATGCTTGGTATATGGATGATGCACAGTGTATGGGGGATGCTTGGTATATGGATGATGCACAGTGTACGCGGGATGCTTGGTATATGGATTTTGTGCAGTATATGAATAATGCTTGATAGATGATGGGCAGTTTACAGATGATCGGTATATACGCGATGTGCAGTGTACGGATAATACTTGGTATATAGTTGATGCCCAGTGTATGGGTAATGCTTGATATACGGATGATGTACAGTGTCCTGATGATGCACAGTGTAAAAATGATGCTTATAATGCATATTATACGGATGATACTTGGTATATAGATGATGCTTGGTATATAGGTGATGTGCAGTGTATGGATGATACTTTGTATATAGATAATGTGCAGTGTATCGATGATACTTGGTATATGGATGTGCAGCGTAGGGATGATGCTTGGTGTACACCGTGTATGTATAATACTTGGTATAGAGATGATGCACAGTGTATGGATGATACCTGGTATAATAGGTGATGCGCAGTGCATGGATAATGCTTGGTATATAGATGATGCACAGGGTATGTATAATACTTGGTATATAGATGTGCAGTGTATGGATGATACTTGGTATATGGATGTGCAATGTATGGATAAGGCTTGGTATATAGCTGATGTACAGTGTCCAGAGTATGCACAGTGTATGGGTGATGTGTGTATGGGTGATTCATACATATGCCCCATGCACACGACCGTAAAATCGCCTGAAATTATGAACCGTAGTTACGGGCCCATTTATTTCTATGGCCAACAGACACCTTCCCCGTATGTCTACGGTCATGTGCATGATTCCTGAGAATGATGCACAATTAACAGTGAACGATTGGTATATAGAATATGTGCAGTGTGTGGATAATGCTTGATAGATAGGCAGTGTGTGGCTGATACTTGTTATATAGATGATACACAGTGTATGGATACTGCTTGGTATATAGATGATTCATAGTGTACGGATGATACTTGGTATATAGATGATACACAGTGTATGGAAATGCTTGATATATAGATGATTCATAGTGTACGGATGATACTTGGTATATAGATGATTCATAGTGTACGGATGATACTTGGTATATAGATGATACACAGTGTATGGATACTGCTTGGTATATAGATGATGCGCAGTGTATGGAAATGCTTGATATATAGAGGATTCATAGTGTACGGATGATACTTGGTATATAGATGATGTGCATTGTAATAATAATAATACAGTCTAAGAATGTTATGCTTGGTATATGTGTAAAGATATTGTCCATCGTGCATTTTTATTTCAATAGAGAAAGGGGAATAAGTCCGTAGATGCCTCTGTCCCTTCCAGACCCCCCTGGCAGTGGCTTATTTCTTGTGGGTACAAAGGTATTTGGCATTTGAATTTTGACCTACATTACAGCGCTGATCACATCATGTAGAATATAGGCCACTTATAATGTGGTGACAGAGCCTCTTTATTACTAGGACCACTGTTCTCTACATTACCGCGCCGATCACATCATGTACAATATAGGCCACTTATAATGTGGTGACAGAGCCTCTTTATTACTAGGACCACTGTTCTCTACATTACAGCGCCGATCACATTATAGGCCACTTATAATGTGGTGACAGAGCCTCTTTATTACTAGGACCACTGTTATCTACATTACAGCGCTGATCACATCATGTACAATATAGGGCACTTATAATGTGGTGACAGAGCCTCTTTATTACTAGGACCACTGTTCTCTACATTACAGCGCCGATCACATCATGTACAATATAGGCCACTTATAATGTGGTGACAGAGCCTCTTTATTACTAGGACCACTGTTCTCTACATTACAGCGCTGATCACATTATGTACAATATAGGCCACTTATAATGTGGTGACAGAGCCTCTTTAAGCTGTAATAGTAAAACCAGGAGTGTTTATATTGACTGTAAATCTGGTCTTCACTCTTTCTATATATTCTTATGGTTTTCCTAACACCTCCACAATGGCACTGACAGTAGGGTTTCCCCACCTCAGTAGGGACCGGAAACAACGTGGAAGGAGAAATTTCGAAAAGGCCTTCTCCCCTTTTACCTTATGCAGTGGTTTCCTGTCCCTCGTGGACAAGTGTAGCTTGTCCTGCAAGTGCTGCTACTAGCAGGGATCAATGTTTGCCCAGCCTGTCCTCTTCCCCAGCTGAGGCTGGGAGGTACGGCGCAGAGAGTGGGGGCTCGTGGCCGCAAAAAAGCTATCCCCCACACGCTAAGCATAAGCTCTTCGATATAAGGCAGTCTGGGACCTGCCCTGGGACTGGGAATCCCTCCTCCTCGCCTCCCTATCACTTCTGGTCATGGCATGGCATACGCCGATGCAAGAGAACGTCACAAAAATCTCAGCAATTTGAGATCCATGTGAGGGCTCTGCCCCTTTCTTCTTCCGTGTCAAATTTAAATTAAAATAGGGCTGTTTTTCAGTGGTGTTCTGACTTCTGGTTTTATTAGCCATGTCTACGCCTACTGACTCATCTAATCCCACACAAAATTCTACAGGTCCTAGCAAAGCCTTTAGCCCAGTATGTCTCCTCCTACCCCCTCCCCAAAAAACAGCAAATGGGGGGGGGGGGGTGAATCTTGAAACTGTGGGGTGTTATTAGGGGATTTAATATTTGTATTTACGTCTTACAGTTCAAGGATAAAACCTGTTAAAAAGTCTAGCACTGAGACCACCAATAAATATATGCCATTTGTAAGACGTCTCTCGCTACACAAAAAAACGTTTAAAATGTACAGAAAAGGTGGTTCCAGAAGAATCCGCTTCTCTACTGAATAGCATGAGATCCACGATCAAAGAACAAGCAAATTCAGCTATTGATAAAAGAATGCCTCATCTTTCACCAAAACCCTCCATCATCTTTTCGATCAGATTTGTCAGACATTGAAGTTGTGCTTGATGAAGGTGAAGTGGTCTCTGGGGAAGAATCAAATTCCTCTGATGATTCCTCCGGCCACCCTCTCTTTTTTTGTAGAAGACACAGACACTATTGAAAGGCCATTAGAGCAATGATGAAAATTGAAGACCTCAAGGAACTCCAATCGGTTACGGACCAGATGTTCCAGGGTCTTGGTGGGAGAAGTAAAAGAGTATTTCCTGTTCATAAGAATACTTAAAAAAATGAATTGCCAAGGAATGGTCTGATCCTGAGAAAAGATCCGTTTTGGGCCTTTACGCTCAAGTATCCTTCTGTTGTTTTGTCCCAGTGTTCTTAATCCCCGCGCTCAAAGATTGACGCCGCAGTAACCAAGATGTATAAAAAGACCTCGCTATCCTTTGAGTAGGCCTACTCTGTGATCCATGGATAAAATATCTAAATTGTTCATGGGAAACATTACCGCTATGTTTAGGGCTAGCATTGCTGCTACTTGCACGGCCAGAGTGCTCTCGCTCTCTGGTTGGATCAATCTAGATCATCTTTGTGCATGAACTTCAAGGAAATAAATTATATTCTCTCATCCAGTGCTTAAAAGAGCTGCTCGTTTTTTGTTGGATTCCTCAGTGGACCTGGTCAAATTATCAGCTAGATCAGCAGCACTCTCCAATGCTTCTCATAGCGCTTTATGGCTTCATTCATGGACTGGTGATGCGGGTTCCAAAAGTTGCCTTTGTTCCTTCCCACGCGAGGCCGGAAAATTGTTTGGTCCAGGGCTAGATGACATTTTGATGAAGGCATTGGCGAAAGGGTGCCCTTCGGAAACCATGAACAGAGACCATTCTTTCTGAACCTGATAAGAGGTTGCCCAGAACTCAAGAGAGAAGGAACCGAGAAATGGCAGTCCTCCAGAGGGAAGGGTTTTCTCTTCAACTCTGGAAATTCCAGTCGTCCATCACAATGATGCCAACACTCAGGTGGGAGGCCAACTCAGTCAATTAATTTAAGCCTGGAAAGAAATATCTTCTCCTTGGATTATAAATGTTATCCAGTCGGGTACAGGCTGGAGTTCCTGTTTCTACAATACCTCCCAGCTGGTTAATGATCAACAAGCCTCTCTCCCCAGTCAACTGTCAGAAGGCGTTAGAAACTGAAACCTTTCTCTCCTCCAAAAACAGGTCCTAGTTTCAGTAGCCAGCTCTCTATAGGGCCTAGGCTGTTTTTGGTGAAAAAAATGAATTGCCATCATAAGCCTTAAATCTCTAAACAAAGACAGAGACCATCAATTCCACAATAAACCTCCTGTGTCAGAATTGCTTCATGGTGACCCTGGATCTTCAGGACACTTACTATCAGATTCCTATCCACACAGATTTTCACAAGTATATGAGAATTGGCATCTTTCTAAACAACAGGTTATGCCACTAATCTGCAGCCCCAAGGATCTTTACCAAGATCATGGTAGAAGTCTCAGGTTTTTTTAATTTAAAAGGATTCCAAGTGATCCCTTACCTTGACAATTCCCTTGTCTCAGCCCCAACTCAGGCTCAACTTCCTCTAAATCTAGGAGAAATCCTACAGGTTTTCTCTGGTCTCGGATGGATCATGAACCATGCAAAATAAGATCTAGTTCCTAGTCAGCAAGATTGAGTTCTCATCTGATAACATATTTTTTTCCTCTAGAGAAGCAGGAATCTCTAATCAACAAAATATCCTCCTTTCATTATACAAGATCAGCTTTTATCCGAGACATCATGACAATTGTGGCCATTCCAAGCAGTTGTGTGCCCAAGCACATTCAAAAAATCTACCATCTTTCTTCTATTCTACTGGGACAAAAACAGAAATCACTCGACAGAAAAATAAAGATTTATCCGAAAGTAAGAGACTCCCCAAGCGGGTGGCAGGCCAGAATTAATTTTACAAAGAGGAGTCTTATGGCTGCAGGAGAAACAGATTCTGATTACAACACATACCAGCTGTCGAGGTTGGGGAGGCCACACATCTAAGGCTGTAGTCCAGGGGACCTGGTAAGTCTATGTCAACCCTCGTTTGCTGAAAGCTCTCTAAGGTTAGTCTGGGAATCTCTCGAGGCTCCAGCCACTGCAGTGAAATCAAGACATGTCAAGATTTTATCGGACTGTGTAACTACCGTGGCCGACTTAAGCTGGGGTACAAGTAGCAGAAAGCTCTCTTCTGTGACCGCTTAATCTGCTCTTTGGGAGAAGAATCTTTCCTCCCTTTCCACGACTCACCTGAGAGGCAAGGAAAATCTACTGCCCAATTTTCTCTTTGGGAAGGCAATGGCGTGTGAACCCCAGAATTTTCTATAGCTGACAAAGACGTGGGGCCTTACAGTTCTGGACCTGTTCACTACGAGATACACCCACCATGTGTCAAATTTCTACTCCCTGTCCTTTCCAGATCATCCCCTATAGGTGGATTCCCTGTCACAAACTTGGCAGTACAGCCTCCTATATGTCTCTCCACCCTTCTCTCTCATCCCAAGGAAGATTCAGGAACGAAAGACAAAAGTGATTCTAATTGCCGCTTTCTGGCTAAAGAGGTCCCGTTTCCTGCTACTCCTCCAATTGTCAAAGAGGAATTTCAGTCTTCTTCCAGTTCCAGACCTTCTTATTTTGGGTCCAGCCTTCTATTTGGGGGTCCCTCAACTTTGGTTGACCGCATTGATGCTGTACATTCCATCTTAACATAGAGAGGCCTTTCAGATCCTGCGATATCTCCCCTACTTCACAGCCATAAGCCTATCACATCTACAATCTATCGTAGATTTTGAAATGCTTTTCTGACCTTTTCTAAAAAACAAAAACAAATGGGACCTCTTTGAAAAACCCAACTTCTCTTTGATTCTGGATTTTTTTACAGGCTGACCTGGACAGAGGCCTCAAGACTCACACTCCAAAATGACAAAAAGCCGCTTTGTATGCCTTTCTAGACTTTAAACTGGCTGAACATACGGGCTCGACCAGACTTCACCCTTCATTCCGCTCTTCTGTTCTTCCTTGGGACCTTAATCTTGTTTTATCCATCCTTATGGTTCCTCCATTTCAACTGATCTTTGACATCCCTCTTCGCTTCCTAACATTTAAAAATTGCTTTATTGTTGTTTGTCACGACTGCCAGAAGAGTGGGCGAGATACAAGCTTTCTCCTTCAGGGCTCAATATTTTACCATCTTTGAAGATACAATCATTCTCAAACACCAACCCTCCTTTCTTCCCAAAGTTATCTCAAAATGTCATTGTCGGCAAATGATCACTCCCTTCTGTGCTAATCCATCTACAGAGGAACGGCGCCAATTCTATCATAAGTGTGTTCTCAAGTACTTACTGAGGAGGTCAGGAAATGTGACCATCTCTTTCAATACCAAGAACAGACATTGAGGGGCAAGTAAAACCACTTTGTTACTTGCTGGACCAGACCAGCCATCACATCCTTCTTTCAGGCTCGAGAAAAAACGCCAGAAGGTTTAAAAGCCCATTCCATCATGGCAGTGGTTACCTACAGGGCTGAGATTTGTCAGGCAGCCACAAGGGCTAATTCTCTAACCACCTACAAGCACGGCAAGCTAATTGTGGTATCTAACCAGGACTTATCTTTTGGCCGCAAGTTCCCCTCCGCGGCAGCCCCACCCTGGTTGTCTTCTCTGTCATTTCTTCTATAAGTGGAGGTGTTAGGAAAAGATGATCATTTTATAACGGCACAGAGTTTTCATAACCCAATTCTGATGTCTTACTATGCCTTTGCCGGCTAATATATAACTTTTTTCGCATCATTCACATAAGGTGAAGGGGAGCAGACTTTATTTTTTTGCTTTTATGATTTTGTCATAGCCGTTTTGTAGATTAACGGAAAATCCAATTACCGCCAATTTTCCTCTTCCCATATATATTGCTGCTGGATGCAAGGCCTGAGAAGCTTTTCTTCACTTCGGTATTCAGAACTCTTCTATCTATATAGTGTATAAGTATGGGAAAAGTAGGCTATCCTTGCTCCACACTGGATTATAACTTCTGAGAGCCCCTGAGATGAGAAGTTCCTTATTCATTTATACAAAGGGCTACGTGATTGATTGATTGTGTATGTGGCTGAGCAAGAGGCTTGTCCGGTCCCATAACTCGTCACCTTTTACACTGTATCAATGAATGAAGAACTTCTAATCTCCGTGACTCCGGAAGTTATTATTCGCTCCAGAGCAATGACATCCCGGTATTCCCGACAAACTTCTCAAGAGTAATAGTGACAAGACGGAGACATCTTCTTGCCCTCTGGTGGGATCGCCGGAGCACACAGACCCCGTCTTTGCCTTGTGTTTTTTTTTTTGTCTGAGTGTCAGAACTAAGGACGTTTCTCGTGTACAGACGATTGCACCTCTAAAGTCTATTCCAGCGGCGTGTAATCTGTGTATTACCTAGAGGTGCCAGATATCGGGTCTCCTTCACCCTGAAGAGAAGGGAAACTACTTCTTCCCTCCTATGACACAAGGTATGGGAAGGTGTTTGTTGGTGACTTCATGTGAGCAGGAGGGATCAATAGGTCGGCCTACGGTAACAGGAGAAGGAACTTTAAAGAGGCTGTCACCAGATTATAAGTGTCCTGTCTCCTACATAATGTGATCAGTGCTGTAATGTAGAGAACAGTGGTCCTAGTAATAAAGAGGCTCTGTCACCAGTTTATAAGTACCCTATCTCCTACATAATCTGATCGGCGCTGTGATGTAGAGAACAGCAGTGGTTTTTATTTTGAAAAACAATCAATTTTGAGCAAGTTATGAGCCATTTTAGATTTATGCTAATTTCTTTCTTAATAGACAACTGGACGTGTTTTTACTTTTTTTTTTTTTTACCAACTTGGCGTTGTAAAGAGAAGTGACCAATCAGCGTCATACACTTCTCTCCATTCATTTTTAGCAGTACTCACAACACAGCGTGATCTTGTGAGATCACGCTCTGCTGTCACTCCCACAGTAACTTTACCGAAGTGTCTTGGGAGTGAATAGACATCACCTCCAGCCAGGGCACGATGTCTATTCACACTCCGACACTTCTGTAAAGATACTGTGAATGACAGCACACATGATCTCGCGAGATCACGCTGTGCTGTAAGTCCCCAAGAAACTTTACCGAAGTGTCGGGAGTGTGAAGACACTTCAGTAAAGTTAATATGGGAGTATGTGACTGCACAGCGTGATCTCGCGAGTAGTGCTGAAAATGAATGGAGAGAAGTGTATGACGCCCAGTTGATAAAAAAGTTAAAACGCCCAGTTGTCTATTGAGAAACTAATTAGCATAAATCTAAAATTGCTCTTAACTTGCTCAAAAATAATCATTTTCAAAATAAAAACCACTGTTGTTCTCTACATTACATCACTGATCACATCATGTAGGAGACAGGACACTTATAATGTAGTGACAGCCTCTTTATTACTAGGACCACTGTTATCTACATTACAGCGCTGATCACATTATGTAGGAGACAGGACACTTATAATGTGGTGACAGCCTCTTTATTACTAGGACCACTGTTATCTGCATTACAGCGGCGATCACATTATGTAGGAGACAGGACACTTATAATGTGGTGACAGCCTCTTTATTACTAGGACCACTGTTATCTACATTACAGCGCTGATCGCATTATGTAGGAGACAGGACACTTATAATGTGGTGACAGCCTCTTTATTACTAGGACCACTGTTATCTACATTACAGCGCCGATCACATTATGTAGGAGACAGGACACTTATAATGTGGTGACAGCCTCTTTATTACTAGGACCACTGTTATCTACATTACAGCGCTGATCACATTATGTAGGAGACAGGACACTTATAATGTGGTGACAGCCTCTTTATTACTAGGACCACTGTTATCTACATTACAGCGCTGATCACATTATGTAGGAGACAGGACACTTATAATGTGGTGACAGCCTCTTTATTACTAGGACCACTGTTATCTACATTACAGCACTGATCACATTATGTAGGAGACAGGGCACTTATAATGTGGTGACAGCTTCTTTATTACTAGGACCACTGTTATCTGCATTACAGCGGCGATCACATTATGTAGGAGACAGGACACTTATAATGTGGTGACAGCCTCTTTATTACTAGGACCACTGTTATCTACATTACAGCGCTGATCACATTATGTAGGAGACAGGACACTTATAATGTGGTGACAGCCTCTTTATTACTAGGACCACTGTTCTCTACATTACAGCGCCGATCACATTATGTAGGAGACAGGGCACTTATAATCTGGTGACAGCCTCTTTATTACTAGGACCACTGTTATCTACATTACAGCACTGATCACATTATGTAGGAGACAGGACACTTATAATGTGGTGACAGCCTCTTTAACATAGTCTATAGGACACACAGGCCGTTATGGGGTCAGTGGTGATTTGTGCTGTAAATATGTGCCCCCTTAATGATATACAACTTTCCGTCCAATGGCGCGGTTACCGCAGACATCAGAGGAGCTGCAGAGACCTGATCTCTTGGGTGGACTTTTCTTTACTCTCATGATCAGAAATAAATAGATTCTTTCCTGGTTTCATTTAATAAGCGCAGTAAAAATCTCCTTCAGAAATCAGCAGTTTTATTAATAGGCGATGATCTCGTTTAGTGGTTTCCAGAGAATTTCTTAATTTAATATTCTAATCTAAAGTTTATGAGTTTTCATCTGGTGGAGTGAACTGTGTGTAACGTGGTGCAGGGAGGGATTGTGTGCGACAGCGACAGCAAATGTCACATTAAGCCTCTCCCTGGGACGGGATCCTGGCTTCTCCTCACCGTGGCCATCCATTATTTAGGAGGGGGGTGCAGTGTGGCCTCTCACCCATAGCCCCGGGTGTCCTACTTTGCTGGGTTACACATAGAGAACACATTTAGAATGTATTAGGGTACCACAAATGGGAAGTTTAGGGGCGATTTAGTGAATTCGTTTAAAGTGCTTTCCCACCACAGACTTTTATAGCAGAGCAACTATAGAAAAGTCATAGCCATAAGGCCTCGTTCACACATTGTAGGTTTGGTCAGTATTTTTATTATTATTTTTAAGAAATGATCAGGGGTGGGTGCATATAAGAGAAAAAGTCTAAATCATGACATAATATTGTCTGTGTTTAGGATCCACGCCTGGTTTTTGGTTTACAAATATTGATGGAAAAAACTGTGTGAAGGAGGCCTGAAAGCCTGACGTGGTTCTTGTAATGCCGATGGGTGCGGGCCGTCAGGTTTACTCACCTCCTGACGGCCAGAGCCATGGATCAGGGAGCGCTGGCCCGCTTCTCCTCGAGACGCCAGCACACACTTCAGCTTCGCTCAGCCGTGTCCCGTGAGCGCTTTCCCGCTCTTAAAGGGCCAGTGCGCGCACCTGAATTGAAGAACCAAATTAGGCCATGAGCACCCTGGACTATAAGAAGGGCTCTGCTCCTTCCTGCTTTGCCTGAGGGTTGTTATTACCTATGTTAGTCTTGCAAATGGTTCCCTAATTGTCATCCAGTTCCCAGTGTTTCCCGTTCCTGCTACCTGTATCCCGTGCTATCCTGGTCCAAGTGCCGTATAGAGTTGGAGTCGTGCTGCGCTGAGTACCACGCCTGGTGCCTGCCAGAGTCTCATCCGAGCCTGCCTTGCTGCTGTCCGAAGTTGCCACAGGTACACCTATATGAACTATAGACTTTGACCTGTGTCCTGTTGGCCAGCTGCCATACCATTAAGGGGGTACAGCCCAGTGGGTCCACGCACCCAACGTGACAGTTCTGACTGCTCGGAAAGTTACACCACAGAGTTTACATTACACCCCAGTCATGGGCATGATGTCACCATATTGCCACAAGCTATTCGGGGAAATGCCTCATGTTTAGAGTGTGTTTGTGCGTTTCCAGTGCCGCTGACTATTTGCCTGTATTCCTGTACGGTGCGGCACACATTGGCGGTGATACTGGTAGATCGGCCCGGTTTGCTGCATCATCGCTTGGCACAATGTAAAAAGAGATCAGCAGCTACAAATATCAGACTTTATTGACACATCACAGGATTACAACCATCCGACTTTCCTTGACTAGAAAAGTTTACAAACTCTGTGTAACATGCAGCGATCTGGCCGTGTCGGCATTGAGGAGCACGGATTTGACACGCCAGCCTCCTACGGTTCCAAAGAGCCAAATGAAAAGATCCCAAACTCCGTTTCTTCACAATACACCAAACGTGCTCCTCCATAGAATCAAACTATTGCTGCAATGACCGAGCGCCGCAGAGCATTACACTTCCCAGTCCCTGCCGCAGTCTGTGACCTGTTTGCTGCAATGCTCTGCCACTGATTGAACACAATTTTACTTACAGTCCTTGAACGGTGGGACAGAAAAGCACATGGTGGAATCCTAAGGACAGGGCGGGTGCTGCAAATCATGAAG
This sequence comes from Rhinoderma darwinii, assembly GCF_050947455.1. NCBI lineage: Eukaryota > Metazoa > Chordata > Amphibia > Anura > Rhinodermatidae > Rhinoderma > Rhinoderma darwinii. The sequence goes on from NW_027464544.1 coordinate 98,817, forward strand.
TGGCACTGCGATAATAATGCGGGAACATAATCGCCAATTCTCCACACACAAGACCCTAAATGACGCTGCATGTGCTTGATACAATAACCATCAATATTTAGGAATGTGACTTATCAGTCCACTGTTCCCCGGCCACCTCTACAGGCTCGGTGTATAATCTATACTGCACAATGAATCACTGCAGATATGACCAGACGGACTTACTGTACAGGGGTGGATTGTGACGACAGTGCGGAGAACAGAAGGAGGCTCAATTACAGACAGAGAGGGGGAGTAAAGGACTAGATGTGGGTGGGTGGGTGCACTGGTGGATTTTGTGGTCCTTTAGTGGCAAGGATTATGTGCTGTGCGGTCAATCATCTGGTTACAGGAGACGTCACATCCAGAGATCCTCTTGCCGGGGCCGGAGTTTTTCCTGTAGGTCCAGTAAGTTCCCCCGGCTCTAGTGTGTCCAACTGTACGTGTCCCTCCTTGTGGATTTATCTTTGGGGCACCAGCTCCGGTAGAGGGTTATGCTCGTGCCATGGAGGGCACCGTACTTTAGTAACCAGGCAAGTTCATTCTCCTCCCCCCAAACCCTCTCAGATCCTTACATGCCTGCAGAGCATCACACAGGGATTTACAAAGACACCAACACAAGAAACCAGCTCCAGCTCCCCCGGACATCTGGGATTGAGATCAGCGATCTGCTCCAATAAAGGCGTCAATCTCATGAAATAACCCCAGGGAGGATGAGAAGGGTCGAAGCGTCACCCACAATGTTTGAGAGGAGTTTCTCCTGTGGGGTGGGAGAAGAGGACTATTGTTTTCCAGATGTCTCGCCACAGCCCCCACCTCCACGCTATCCGGCTTCATCAAAACTTCGTGAGGGAATAGAGGATGGAGCACCAGAGGCAGGTGGCAGCCAGAGTGGTGGAGGCCGAGCTGCTCCTGTTCTGCACGGCCCCGGGACCTGAGGGGAGAAAGTTTCCATTAACAATGCAGAGCAGTAAATCCGGCACCAGCTCGCACTTCATGAAGGGGACAGTAAACTAAATGAACTTGTCAACTCCCCAAACAAAACCACATGAACAAAGGCTCGTTGTGGGAGCGAAAGTAAAAGGATCTATTTACTGGCGGTGACGCGGAGCAGCGGCGCCGGCCCGTGAAAAGGAGAAGACGACAAGTTGTCGTAATTGAAACGAGAGGCAGAGTCTCCTCCATAATTGTATTTACTGATGTGTGTTAGAGGGAAGCTAATTGCTTCTCCGCTTCCTACCCGACATGCAAATAAATTCCTGCTGCAAAGATGAGGCCGAGTCTCCTCCACTGAGATCCATGAATATCCGGGGCCCCGCCGTGCACAACCGCAAACCATGGCTAATAAATGTGCTTCTTATGAAACGATCAGTCCTAGGAAACGTTCCTACAACTTCTTCTATGGATAATCGCTCTTCTTACAGATTTTAATGGGCAAAAAAAGTGGCACACGGAACGAGGCCACGTAAATACCGTTCTATAAATGATACATATATATATACATATACGTCATATAACCGGCTCCCTTACATGCTGAGAGTGGATTGGCCACTCGTGAACACACTGCTGAGCAACGGTGAATGTGATTGGGTAAAGAAGACCAGGACACGAAAAGGGTCAACGTGGACCAAAATATCTTCTAACAGAACATGAATTACCACGGAAACGGTAACAAAGCCACAAAATGTGAAGATCTTTACAAATCTCGACCGACCGACCGCACGTAACACCCGGTTTGGACGGCGCAGGTGGAGTGGACTGCGCAGGTGGAGCGCACACGGGACTGCACTTTTTTCAGTGATACCTACAGTATTTCTCTTCATTTTGACCGTGTCTCATTGTCTCCATATGAAATGCCCGGCGCAAATGATGTAAACCTGCTGACGTTTAGTGAAATGACGTAAGTGGTACGTTATCGCCATTATTACAGTGATTAGCTCGTGTTTGGGGCGCCACCTCCCACATATTGTCACTTACCGTACAGGATGACGCTGGCGTTGCTGTTCCCCAGTTTATTTGAGGCCACACACGTGTAGTTGCCGTAGTCCTTCTCAGATACGTTGAAGAAGCTCAGGACGGACATGTGGTCTTTGTTCTCGATCCTCACCCCTTCCAGTCCGCTGGATAACCTGCAGTGAAGCACGGACATGTTACATCTAGAAACCCTCCCTAGTTCATGTGGCTCCAGACCGGCACAGAATCTCTAAGAGCCGTCACCGGAGCTTCTGAGGCCCCGGCAGATAGCGCTACACCATACAGCACACAGATCTCAGCTGCTGCATCACCTCACAGGCCCAGGGCACTGCAGGGAGTCTCACATCTGACAGTCTGGACTGTAGATTGTAAGCTCTTGAACAGATTATATCAATGCATATTATAGATTAATATAAAGGGACTCTGCAGGAATCCGGACGCATCAGGGATAATGAAGCCACGGTGCGATCCTCAGATTCTGCAACAGACCTTGGGGGTCGGGGAAAACAATGAGTGCAGCCTGGCCCACATGGAACAATGATGTGTGACCCCCAGCTGCATGGTCTATCAGGGCTCATGGGTTCCCATCATGTTTGGGGCTCATGCTCTGCGTGCACGTTTGGGTTTATGACTTGGCTCTTCCTCTATATACAGTGTTCTCAGCAGGGGCTCTGGGCTGGTTAACTCTGACCCCTCTCCCTTCCTAACCTGGTCTCCTGCCCATGTTATATAGAGAGAGAATGCTGGCGCATCTGCCGGGGACTGTGAGGTGATATAAATGATGATAAAGCCCCCCCCCCCCCCCCTCCATTCCTATTATAAACACATTTTTGCCGTAAACCGCAGTGATTTTCCGTAAAGTCCTTGCAGCAGCTGCGGTTCACATTTGGCCAAGGCTCAGAATCAAGATGCCAAAGAAAAATGCTAATACCCAATAAACGATTCAGCAGCGGCCGCAGAATGTGAATTAATTCTTGACGCCAAAAATGGACGGAGATGCTTTCTATACATGATGTCTCATCCGTCACGCACAGTGCGGATCGCAGGATAAGATGGCGACCGGGGCAGGACAGGCGCGTGATGTGGCACTGAAATAAACCTCATTCTGAAAAATACTTTCTGGATCACAGATCAAAAGAAAAAAAAAACAGGTAGATCTTAAAGTTCTTCTAAAGCGACCTTATATCCCAGACCAGAAAAAAAGAGGTCCCCCTCTCTCTACCCGCCATGCTCTCACTCTCTACCCGCCATACTCCCCCTCTCTCTATCCGCCATGCTCTCACTCTCTACCCGCCATACTCCCCCTCTCTCTATCCGCCATGCTCTCCCTCTCTCTACCCGCCATGCTCTCACTCTCTACCCGCCATACTCCCCCTCTCTCTACCCGCCATACTCCCCCTCTATCCGCCATGCTCTCACTCTCTACCCGCCATACTCCCCCTCTCTCTATCCGCCATGCTCTCCCTCTCTCTACCCGCCATGCTCTCACTCTCTACCCGCCATACTCCCCCTCTCTCTATCCGCCATGCTCTCCCTCTCTCTATCCGCCATGCTCTCACTCTCTACCCGCCATACTCCCCCTCTCTCTATCCGCCATGCTCTCCCTCTCTATCCGCCATGCTCTCACTCTCTACCCGCCATACTCCCCCTCTCTCTATCCGCCATGCTCTCCCTCTATCCGCCATGCTCTCCCTCTCTCTACCCGCCATACTCCCCCTCTATCCGCCATGCTCTCCCTCTCTCTATCCGCCATTCTCTCACTCTCTACCCGCCATACTCCCCCTCTCTCTATCCGCCATGCTCTCCCTCTCTCTATCCGCCATGCTCTCACTCTCTACCCGCCATACTCCCCCTCTCTCTATCCGCCATGCTCTCCCTCTCTATCCGCCATGCTCTCACTCTCTACCCGCCATACTCCCCCTCTCTCTATCCGCCATGCTCTCCCTCTCTCTACCCGCCATGCTCTCCCTCTCTACCCGCCATGCTCTCCCTCTCTCTACCCGCCATGCTCTCCCTCTCTCTACCCGCCATACTCTCTCTACCCGCCATGCTCTCCCTCTCTACCCGCCATGCTCTCCCTCTCTCTACCCGCCATACTCTCTCTACCCGCCATGCTCTCCCTCTCTACCCGCCACGCTCTCCCTCTCTCTACCCGCCACGCTCTCCCTCTCCAACCACCATGCTCTCCTTCTCTCTGCCATGCTATTCCTCTCTCTAGCCGCCTTGTTCCTTCTCTCTATCCGCCATACTCTCCCTCTCTCTACCGACCAAGTTCTCTCTCCAAAAACAGTGCCCCCCCCTCCTCCCCATGATTGATTATATTGCAGCTCATATTAGATGCAACAATGGACAGGGGCAGCACTGGTGTATGGAGGAGCAGTGTTCCTTCTAATCTTTGCAGTCTTTATGACCAAGGCTCTTGAATGTTTGCCCCAAAATGTTCATGTGATCTGCTCACAATCCCCTGAAGAGCTGGTATGGTGGATCCCCTTAGATCCACACTTCCTGACAATGCTCTTGTGATCGTGACCTTTATTTCATGAGGATTTTACTCTGTTCGGAACCTGGTTAATAAAATACTCCTCTTTTATGGAGCCTAAAAAGTCATAATCTTGTGCTTGGTGGTATTGGGGCTGGCGCAGAATATTCTGAGTCCCGTCCCATTACAATATCCATAGTAAATAATGGCCCCTTCACACAATTATGAGATCGCAGCGTAATCTCCGGTGATTGACCGTACTCGGTAGCCGCGGTTATGTGGGACTCCGCTGCATCAGTTTGATTTCATCCAGGGCATTTCTGGTTGATATTTTTCTATCCTTATTATGTGTATGAATTCTATGAGAGTTAGTAGTAATATTGGGAGTTGTAGTGCATCAAGAAGAAAAAACACATTACCTGCTTTCTTCCTTATACCATTGGAACTCGGCCAGCGGAACGGCCAGGGCGGAGCAGCGCAGGGTTCCCTTCTGTCCAACCGATGCCCCTGTGTTTCTGGTATCGGAGATGTAGGGAGGATCTGTGGGGGTAATCAAAAGTATAAACATTAGCTGATAGAACGTGGTTGTGCACTATCCAGGGGGTGAATACTTATGCAGTCACCAGCCCTCATGGTAAATTATAATAACTGGCATTCACAAAGCACCAACATAGTTTGTGGAGCTTTACAGCCGGGGAAAGTGTCAATTCCTTCGTAAAGCTGTACCCTCCTTATATGACCCTATATAACATCTACTGTACGAAGGAGCCGCCCTGCTCCCCCCACTGGACGGGTTTCTTCAATGGTTTATTATCTTTTCATGTCCTTAATGTGACAGGTTTTTGTCTCCTGTGACTTCTGACTTGAACCCATTGGACACTACACGTGGAGCATACTCACAGTTGACCGTGACTGTAACGTGCCGCATCGCAGGGGCTGCCACCTCATTGGCCGCGCTGCATTCATATTGGCCTGACTGTTCTCTTGTGATTCCAGAAATTTCCAAATATTCATCATCACTCACAAACCTATGAGCTAGAAAAAGAAAGAGCCGGTAACAATCCACTGCATTGAATGTGATCGAGTGAGGTCGGCTGATAAGATCGGGGATATAGTGGGGGGGGGGGATGTGGACTATATTGGGGAACAGTGTGACCTGAGCAGTAAGAGGGGGAGGGGAGGACTTGGCAGTTCTGGAATCGGTCTTCATGCACATTATCCCAGACCTGCCCAGCGTAACTTCAGAGGATCGGCCAGGAAAGGGTTAGACGTACGACACAACGCTGCATATTCCATTTCTGTCTGATGGTCAGTGGAGTGAATTTATTGTCGGTGCAGGGAGGATGCAGCACCAGAGGGACAGTAACTCATCGCCTGACTCCGATTCCGGGATTAATTACAATTCTGAACAATCTGTAGTTACCAAAAAAAAGGAAATGTCCTGAGAGGAACCGTTCAGTGCCGAGAACAAACGGAGCATCAGTCACAGACCTGCCACCCCCTCCCCTCAATATAAAAAGCACCAGCTAAGAAACACGGCCCATACACCCTGAGGCCTGGACAGAGCCTCCGTAATGTCTCCGGGCAGCCTGCACCTTACTGGTCATGACGGGACCACCACGTACTAGATGGACGATGTCTCCACAGACTGTTGGGGGGGGGGGGGGGGTGAATTCAGGGGCACCTATACTTCATGCCAGGACCACCACGTACTAGATGGACGATGTCTCCACAGACTGTTGGGGGGGGGGGGGGGTGAATTCAGGGGCACCTATACTTCATGCCAGGACCACCACGTACTAGATGGACGATGTCTCCACAGACTGTTGGGGGGGGGGGGGGTGAATTCAGGGGCACCTATACTTCATGCCAGGGTTTTTCTTTGGTTATATATTCTAATAGAACAGAATAAGGTGCAGGACGCATCGCTGGAAATGTTTGGCATCTGCAGGTTGGAAAGACAGGGACAGGTGAAGGTTTACAAGGACTGGACTGGAGCGTCCGATTATTAGAAGAGATTTCCAGCCTCCGGCCAGCGCTGCAGCTTCTATAATCACCACATCTGTATATTGAGTGACTCCGGCCCGGTCTTGTATGTTCACTCTGCGGCTCCAGCCTAGTAATGGATCATAGGTTCCACCATGTGCTCCACGTTGATATCTTTATGCAGTCGCTGCAGATTTGGTGGTTGAATCACCTGTTCCCGACATCTTGGAGCTTTGTTGGATGAGATCTTGAGACTTATCCGTGATTAGAGGAGACTGAAATCATCATCTTCATGAGCTGTGGATGATGAGTGATGTGGGACATGGAGCATTATCCTGCTGGAAGTGGTGATTAGAAGAGCGAGGCCTGTGCCCATTGCAGTGTCTTGATTTTTGCTGATATAAGTGGTGTCCATTGAGGTCATCTGCTGCCCATTAACCTCTGCCAAAAATCCTAGGAGATGATGTTCTCTCCGCTCGCTCCAACGATCCTTCCATGGTCACATCGATTTAGCTATTCACCCCACCATGTTGCACTGAGTGGGGGGCTGGAGCTGATCATTTGCTGGAGTCAGTGCCTCATAGAGTGGAGCTTCAACAATCAAATATCCGAGCCCTGCACCATGCCAGGAGATGCCAGCCTTGTGCAGGACATGGCGACCCCCTCCTTAGCCTCTCCGGCCTCTTAATTCCCCGCTCTCATTTGCCTCCATGTCTAAGAGCCGGAGCCTCGCTGTGACTTTACCGAGTGACAGAATGGGGACAGCAGACACAGGAACCCTGGTGCCGGCAGCTCAAGGGAACTTGCAGAGAAAGGAGAGTGGAAATAGAAATGTGTAGAGTTTTAATTAGATCTTACACTTAATATGCAAATGTGCGGAGGGTTTAGAGGAGCTAATTAAGCAGCAGATAGAAGACAGAGCCGCGAATCTGGAGGCCTCCGGAAGGGGATCACCGACTGAGGGGCACAGGTACATTATGACATGGGGGTCGTGGGTGCCGGCTGAGATTACGCCTGATTATCCATGTTCACGTGGATGTACGAGCTTGTCTGTAATGACAACCCCAGGCTCCAGCTCTATCCCTCGTTATCTGACCTTGCTGTGAAGTTACTTGGTATAATTACAGAGATTAAATATTATGCTCCAATTAAAACCGACCACCAAGGGAGCAGCAAGAGAGGCGTTTGTTAATCTCTACACGAAGGAACCAAATGAAAGCTTCATCTCCACAGCAGCTGAGAGTTCAGGGACACAACACCCTCCCTGTATACACCCAAAATACACCGACATCAGCGTCCACGTACCTGCACCATGATCAAAACTCTGCACGACTCCAGTCCAGGAACAACGTACCACAGTATACACAGCATATATATGTTCCCTTTTGTTATGTCAAGTTGCATAGTCGCATCCATGTCTACAGCGTGCATACAGGCGCATCTATCCGTGTCTACAGCGTGCATACAGTCGCATCCATCCGTGTCTACAGCGTGCATACAGTCGCATCCATCCGTGTCTACAGCGTGCATACAGTCGCATCTATCCGTGTCTACAGCGCGCATACAGTCGCATCCATCCGTGTCTACAGCGTGCATACAGTCGCATCCACCCGTGTCTACAGCGTGCATACAGTCGCATCCACCCGTGTCTACAGCGCGCATACAGTCGCATCCATCCGTGTCTACAGCGTGCATACAGTCGCATCCATCCGTGTCTACAGCGTGCATACAGTCGCATCTATCCGTGTCTACAGCGCGCATACAGTCGCATCCATCCGTGTCTACAGCGTGCATACAGTCGCATCCACCCGTGTCTACAGCGTGCATACAGTCGCATCCACCCGTGTCTACAGCGCGCATACAGTCGCATCCATCCGTGTCTACAGCGTGCATACAGTCGCATCTATCCGTGTCTACAGCGCGCATACAGTCGCATCCACCCGTGTCTACAGCGTGCATACAGTCGCATCCACCCGTGTCTACAGCGCGCATACAGTCGCATCCATCCGTGTCTACAGCGTGCATACAGTCGCATCTATCCGTGTCTACAGCGCGCATACAGTCGCATCCATCCGTGTCTACAGCGTGCATACAGTCGCATCTATCCGTGTATACAGCGTGCATGCAGTCGCATCCACCCGTGTCTACAGCGTGCATACAGTCGCATTAGTCTCTACAGCATGCATAGTCGCATTAGTGTCTACAGCGTGCATAGTCGCATTAGTGTCTACAGCGTGCATAGTCACATTAGTGTCTACAGCGTGCATAGTCGCATCCATCCGTGTGTACAGCGCGCATACAGTCGCATTAGTGTCTACAGCGTCCATACAGTCGCATCCATCAGTGTCTACAGCGTGCATACAGTCGCACCCGTGTCTACAGCGTGCATACAGTCGCACCCGTGTCTACAGCGTGCATACAGTCGCACCAGTGTCTACAGCGTGCATACAGTCGCACCAGTGTCTACAGCATGCATAGTCGCATTAGTGTCTACAGCGTGCATAGTCGCATCCATCCGTGTGTACAGCGCGCATACAGTCGCATTAGTGTCTACAGCGTCCATACAGACTCATCCGAGTCTACAGCGTGCATAGTCGCATCCATCCGTGTGTACAGCACACCCGTATCTACAGCGTGCATACAGTCACACCCGTATCTACAGCGTGTATACAGTCACACCCATGTCTACAGCGTGCATACAGTCGCACCCGTGTCTACAGCGTGCATACAGTCGCACCCGTGTCTACAGCGTGCATACAGTCGCACCCGTGTCTACAGCGTGCATACAGTCGCATCCGTGTCTACAGCGTGCATACAGTCGCACCCGTGTCTACAGCGTCCATACAGTCGCACCCATGTCTACAGCGTGCATACAGTCGTACCCGTGTCTACAGCGTGCATACAGTCGCACCCGTGTCTACAGCGTGCATACAGTCACACCCGTGTCTACAGCGTGCATACAGTCACACCCGTATCTACAGCGTGCCTACAGTCGCATTAGTGTCTACAGCGTCCATACAGTCGCACCCGTGTCTACAGCGTGCATACAGTCGCACCCGTGTCTACAGCGTGCATACAGTCACACCCGTGTCTACAGCGTGCATACAGTCACACCCGTGTCTACAGCGTGCATACAGTCACACCCGTATCTACAGCGTGCCTACAGTCGCATTAGTGTCTACAGCGTCCATACAGTCGCACCAGTGTCTACAGCGTGCATACAGTCGCACCCGTGTCTACAGCGTGCATACAGTCGCACCCGTGTCTACAGCGTGCATACAGTCGCACCAGTGTCTACAGCGTGCATACAGTCGCACCAGTGTCTACAGCATGCATAGTCGCATTAGTGTCTACAGCGTGCATAGTCGCATCCATCCGTGTGTACAGCGCGCATACAGTCGCATTAGTGTCTACAGCGTCCATACAGACTCATCCGAGTCTACAGCGTGCATAGTCGCATCCATCCGTGTGTACAGCACACCCGTATCTACAGCGTGCATACAGTCACACCCGTATCTACAGCGTGTATACAGTCACACCCATGTCTACAGCGTGCATACAGTCGCACCCGTGTCTACAGCGTGCATACAGTCGCACCCGTGTCTACAGCGTGCATACAGTCGCACCCGTGTCTACAGCGTGCATACAGTCGCATCCGTGTCTACAGCGTGCATACAGTCGTACCCGTGTCTACAGCGTGCATACAGTCGCACCCGTGTCTACAGCGTGCATACAGTCACACCCGTGTCTACAGCGTGCATACAGTCACACCCGTATCTACAGCGTGCCTACAGTCGCATTAGTGTCTACAGCGTCCATACAGTCGCACCCGTGTCTACAGCGTGCATACAGTCGCACCCGTGTCTACAGCGTGCATACAGTCACACCCGTGTCTACAGCGTGCATACAGTCACACCCGTGTCTACAGCGTGCATACAGTCACACCCGTATCTACAGCGTGCCTACAGTCGCATTAGTGTCTACAGCGTCCATACAGTCGCACCAGTGTCTACAGCGTGCATACAGTCGCACCCGTGTCTACAGCGTGCATACAGTCGCACCCGTGTCTACAGCGTGCATACAGTCGCACCCGTATCTACAGCGTGCATACAGTCACACCCGTATCTACAGCGTGCCTACAGTCGCATTAGTGTCTACAGCGTCCATACAGTCGCACCCGTGTCTACAGCGTGCATACAGTCGCACCCGTGTCTACAGCGTGCATACAGTCGCACCCGTGTCTACAGCGTGCATACAGTCGCACCCGTGTCTACAGCGTGCATACAGTCGCACCCGTGTCTACAGCGTGCATACAGTCACACCCGTATCTACAGCGTGCCTACAGTCGCATTAGTGTCTACAGCGTCCATACAGTCGCACCCGTGTCTACAGCGTGCCTACAGTCGCACCCGTGTCTACAGCGTGCATACAGTCGCACCCGTGTCTACAGCGTGCATACAGTCGCACCCGTGTCTACAGCGTGCATACAGTCGCACCCGTGTCTACAGCGTGCATACAGTCACACCCGTGTCTACAGCGTGCATACAGTCGCACCCGTGTCTACAGCGTGCATACAGTCGCACCCGTGTCTACAGCGTGCATACAGTCGCACCCGTGTCTACAGCGTGCATACAGTCACACCCGTGTCTACAGCGTGCATACAGTCGCACCCGTGTCTACAGCGTCCATACAGTCGCACCCGTGTCTACAGCGTGCATACAGTCGCACCCGTGTCTACAGCGTGCATACAGTCGCACCCGTGTCTACAGCGTGCATACAGTCGCACCCGTGTCTACAGCGTGCATACAGTCGCACCCGTGTCTACAGCGTGCATACAGTCACACCCGTGTCTACAGCGTGCATACAGTCGCACCCGTGTCTACAGCGTGCATACAGTCGCATATGTATCTAAGTTATTTAGACTGATATTCACAAATACTTACATTTTCCAGAAAAATGTTTCCACGTTACTGCTGGTTCAGGTCTGCCGGCCGCCAGGCAGCGGAGGGTCACAGTGCTCCCCTCATTGACTGTAATATTTGAAGAGATGTTTAGGATTTGGGGGGGAACTGTAGGAAAACAAAAGGAAAAAGTGTTAACTAATGAAGTGGATAGAAATCCCCTGTAACCTATAGAACTGCCGGACTGTGTCCTGAATCGGTCTGATCCCGCACGTCTGCCATCATAGATGCATTGGATAAGGACAGTGTCTGCTTTAATGCATCTTTGATGACAGGTCTGCGGTCAGGAGCGGAGGTGGCGCAGGTATTCTGCAATGTTGGTTCAGAGGAAGGCAAAGCCTCCATGAAGCAAAAGACAAATTTCGCCATCTTAGGGAAAAATTCTTTCCCGACTCCACTATGGCAATCAGAACAAATCCATGGACCAACAACCCATCTCCAGTTATCTAGTGACCATAACTTGTAATATTATCACACTCAAGAACGACATCCAGCCCCCTCCTGAATTCACAATTACAACTTTCTCTGGCAGTTTTTCATAATGCGACTTCTCTTACAGTAGAGGTTCCATAGTGTGACCGCTCTTACAGTAGAGGTTCCATAGTGTGACTGCTCTTACAGTAGAGGTTCCATAGTGTGACTGCTCTTACAGTAGAGGTTCCATAGTGTGACTGCTCTTACAGTAGAGGTTCCATAGTGTGACTGATCTTACAGTAGAGGTTCCATAGTGTGACTGCTCTTACAGTAGAGGTTCCATAGTGTGACTGCTCTTACAGTAGAGGTTCCATAGTGTGACTGCTCTTACAGTAGAGGTTCCATAGTGTGACTGATCTTACAGTAGAGGTTCCATAGTGTGACTGCTCTTACAGTAGAGGTTCCATAGTGTGACTGATCTTACAGTAGAGGTTCCATAGTGTGACTGATCTTACAGCAGAGGTTCCATAGTGTGACCGCTCTTACAGTAGAGGTTCCATAGTGTGACTGCTCTTACAGTAGAGGTTCCATAGTGTGACTGATCTTACAGTAGAGGTTCCATAGTGTGACTGCTCTTACAGTAGAGGCTCCATAGTGTGACTGCTCTTACAGTAGAGGTTCCATAGTGTGACTGATCTTACAGTAGAGGCTCCATAGTGTGACTGTTCTTACAGTAGAGGCTCCATAGTGTGACTGCTCTTACAGTAGAGGTTCCATAGTGTGACTGATCTTACAGTAGAGGTTCCATAGTGTGACTGCTCTTACAGTAGAGGTTCCATAGTGTGACTGCTCTTACAGTAGAGGCTCCATAGTGTGACTGCTCTTACAGTAGAGGCTCCATAGTGTGACTGCTCTTACAGTAGAGGTTCCATAGTGTGACTGATCTTACAGTAGAGGCTCCATAGTGTGACTGCTCTTACAGTAGAGGCTCCATAGTGTGACTGATCTTACAGTAGAGGCTCCATAGTGTGACTGCTCTTACAGTAGAGGTTCCATAGTGTGACTGTTCTTACAGTAGAGGTTCCATAGTGTGACTGTTCTTACAGCAGAGGTTCCATAGTGTGACCGCTCTTACAGTAGAGGTTCCATAGTGTGACTGCTCTTACAGTAGAGGTTCCATAGTGTGACTGCTCTTACAGTAGTGGCTCCATAGTGTGACTGATCTTACAGTAGAGGTTCCATAGTGTGACTGATCTTACAGTAGAGGCTCCATAGTGTGACTGATCTTACAGTAGAGGTTCCATAGTGTGACTGATCTTACAGTAGAGGTTCCATAGTGTGACTGCTCTTACAGTAGAGGCTCCATAGTGTGACTGATCTTACAGTAGAGGTTCCATAGTGTGACTGATCTTACAGTAGAGATTCCACAGTGTGACTGCTCTTACAGTAGAGGCTCCACAGTGTGACTGTTCTTACAGTAGAGGCTCCATAGTGTGACTGCTCTTACAGTAGAGGTTCCATAGTGTGACTGCTCTTACAGTAGAGGTTCCATAGTGTGACTGATCTTACAGCAGAGGTTCCATAGTGTGACCGCTCTTACAGTAGAGGTTCCATAGTGTGACCGTTCTTACAGTAGAGGTTCCATAGTGTGACTGTTCTTACAGTAGAGGTTCCATAGTGTGACTGATCTTACAGTAGAGATTCCATAGTGTGACTGATCTTACAGCAGAGGTTCCATAGTGTGACCGCTCTTACAGTAGAGGTTCCATAGTGTGACTGCTCTTACAGCAGAGGCTCCATAGTGTGACCGCTCTTACAGTAGAGGCTCCATAGTGTGACTGCTCTTACAGTAGAGGTTCCATAGTGTGACTGCTCTTACAGTAGAGGCTCCATAGTGTGACTGCTCTTACAGTAGAGGCTCCATAGTGTGACTGCTCTTACAGTAGAGGTTCCATAGTGTGACTGCTCTTACAGTAGAGGCTCCATAGTGTGACTGCTCTTACAGTAGAGGCTCCATAGTGTGACTGCTCTTACAGTAGAGGTTCCATAGTGTGACTGCTCTTACAGTAGAGGCTCCATAGTGTGACCGCTCTTACAGTAGAGGGTCCACAGTGTGACTGATCTTACAGTAGAGGTTCCATAGTGTGACCGCTCTTACAGTAGAGGTTCCATAGTGTGACCGATCTTACAGTAGTGGCTCCATAGTGTGACTGCTCTTACAGTAGAGGCTCCATAGTGTGACCGCTCTTACAGTAGAGGCTCCATAGTGTGACTGCTCTTACAGTAGAGGTTCCATAGTGTGACCGCTCTTACAGTAGAGGCTCCATAGTGTGACTGATCTTACAGTAGAGGTTCCATAGTGTGACTGCTCTTACAGTAGAGGCTCCATAGTGTGACCGCTCTTACAGTAGAGGTTCCATAGTGTGACTGATCTTACAGTAGAGGTTCCATAGTGTGACTGCTCTTACAGTAGAGGTTCCATAGTGTGACCGCTCTTACAGTAGAGGCTCCATAGTGTGACTGATCTTACAGTAGAGGTTCCATAGTGTGACTGCTCTTACAGTAGAGGCTCCATAGTGTGACCGCTCTTACAGTAGAGGCTCCATAGTGTGACTGCTCTTACAGTAGTGGCTCCATAGTGTGACTGATCTTACAGTAGAGGTTCCATAGTGTGACTGCTCTTACAGTAGAGGCTCCATAGTGTGACTGATCTTACAGTAGAGGGACCATAGTGTGGAAGGGGCCTCTGTATAGGGGACTGACTAATATAGAAGCATTACTCTTGTAACAAAGTGCGAGGTTCATGTGTGGTACTCCTCAGGGGAGGGGCATGCTTGTAACACCTCCCACGCTTGACTGGGTATATAATTCATGCCCTGTGTTGAATGTTCCTGTGTCATCTTCTTTAATTATGGGCACGGCCGGCCGCAGACAGCTGTCCGCATTTACGGGCCGTGCTCTTATTATAAAGTATGGGAGAACAGTCCGTAAAATAAAAAATAGGCCATGTCCAGTTTCAACTTATTAAAAAATGGCGGCATCCGCTGGATATTTGCCATAAGCACAGAAACTGTTACGACTATGGATTAGACAGCTGTAAATCCGTGACTAAGATTAAAAAACAACTGGAAGGCGACAGGTTGTCCCTCAATAGGACTTCTCTCCTCTGCTCTCTCCTCTGCTCTCTTCTCTCCTCTCCTCTGCTCTCTTCTCTCCTCTCCTCTGCTCTCTTCTCTCCTCTCCTCTGCTCTCTTCTCTGCTCCTCCTCCGTAAATTCCCCAATAAAATAACAATTCTGGAGCATTTTTTTTTTATAACTCTACATTGTGCCGTTCCTCTGTTATTCCTCATGGTAATGTAAGAATGAACTTACAACTGAACATTACGATTTGCCTTGTTAATGATGCGTGTCTACACACTGTCCAATCAGTGGTGACGTCAGGAGAGTGGACTTTAAAGCCGACTGCTTATATACAGCTGAGGAACCCGCCGACATTTGTCCCACCAGCCCTCAGCGCATCAGTCCGGGCCGATGGATAGAGGTCAGTAAGGGTTATTACTAGCACTGATGTATAGTGTTAAACTGGTGCACTTAGTGGCTGCAGACAGGAGTGACGGATCTATATACCTGCGACGCGCATCCTACCTCCAGAATATACTGACCCTGCGAGAGCCTCATCAATACCATGTTTTATCCTGAATGGCGGTTTCATAATGTGGTATTATCAGCTGTGCGGGATCAATATGGGATATAATAATGTACAGAGACGCGGCTCCGGTTAACAGCCGGCTGCGGGAACACGGAAAACCGCTCAACCGTCGCCATAATCTCCTCATCATTATGGTAAACAGCTGATCTCACAATCGTTTCCGCGCCTTTTAGAACGGCACGTTTTTCCTGCAGTATGTGAACAAAGCAAAACGGCTTCCTGCTCCCTGCCGGTCCCTTGTAGGACAGATCCGTGTCATCTTGGTCTGTTACCCGCCCTCTCACCTTGATTGCTAATCTTGGCTGATGGAGCTCTGTAATGGTTCATTACCAATTTATAGGGCCAACCTGAATGTGACGACCTCTTTAGGGGCCCCACAGCATGGGCAGGGGGGGCACTATCGTATGTGCACCATGAAAGGCCAGTGCGACCTGAGTGCCGGATCTCGTCATTGGGGAGACTATTTCCTAATAAAGTGAAGTGGAGTTGGGTGAATACACTGAGAACCTCGGATAATACATTTAGGTATTTTCCCTCTAATTTGACATTCCATTATCTGGAAATTACCAGCACCCAATGTAATAAATGCGACAAAAACACTGAGCGCAGCGATTTAATCATTCTTAAGAAGGTTGTATAGAGGCTGTCATGTCAATGTGATATAGAACCATAATGCGAAACAGAGATCTTATTCTGTACCTGTACTGATCCTGAGTTACATCCTGTATTATACTCCAGAGCTGCACTCACTATTCTGCTGGTGGAGTCACTGTGTACATACATTTCAGTACTTATCCTGTACTGATCCCGAGTTACATCCTGTATTATACTCCAGAGCTGCACTCACTATTCTGCTGGTGGAGTCACTGTGTACATACATTACATTACTTATCCTGTACTGATCCTGAGTTACATCCTGTATTATACTCCAGAGCTGCACTCACTATTCTGCTGGTGGAGTCACTGTGTACATACATTACTTATCCTGTACTGATCCTGAGTTACATCCTGTATTATACTCCAGAACTGCACTCACTATTCTGCTGGTGGAGTCACTGTGTACATACATTACATTACTTATCCTGTACTGATCCTGAGTTACATCCTGTATTATACTCCAGAGCTGCACTCACTATTCTGCTGGTGGAGTCACTGTGTACATACATTACATTACCTATCCTGTACTGATCCCGAGTTACATCCTGTATTATACTTCAGAGCTGCACTCACTATTCTGCTGGAGGAGTCACTGTGTACATACATTACTTATCCTGTACTGATCCTGAGTTACATCCTGTATTATACTCCAGAGCTGCACTCACTATTCTGCTGGTGGAGTCACTGTGTACATATATTACATTACTTATCCTGTACTGATCCTGAGTTATATCCTGTATTATACTCCAGAGCTGCACTCACTATTCTGCTGGTGGAGTCACTGTGTACATACATTACTTATCCTGAGTTACATCCTGTATTATACTCCAGAGCTGCACTCACTATTCTGCTGGTGGAGTCACTGTGTACATACTAGTCCCTCTCAATGAATTAGAAGATCATCAAAAAGTTCATTTATTTCAGTAATTCGGCTCATAAAGTGTCACGTATATTCTATGGCTTCATTACACACAGAGGGATCTATTTCCAGCATTGTTTTCATGTAATGTTGATGATTATGGGAACAGTTACTGAAAACCCAAAATTTAGTGTCTCAGAAAATGAGAATATTCTATAAGCCCAATATCAAAATTATTTTTAATACGAAATGTCGTCCTACTGAGAAGTCTGTTCAGTATCTGCCCCCAATACTTGGCCGGGGCTCAGACTCTGCGTGAATTACTGCATCAATGCGGCATGGCATGGGGGTGATCAGCCTGTGGCACTGCTGAGGGGTTATCAATGTGGCGTGGCATGGAGGCGATCAGCCTGTGGCACTGCTGAGGGGTTATCAATGTGGCGTGGCATGGAGGTAATCAGCCTGTGGCACTGCTGAGGTGATATCAATGTGGCGTGGAGGTGATCAGCCTGTGGCACTGCTGAGGTGTTATCAATGTGGCGTGGCATGGAGGCGATCAGCCTGTGGCACTGCTGAGAGGTTATCAATGTGGCGTGGCATGGAGGCGATCAGCCTGTGGCACTGCTGAGGTGTTATGGAAGCCCAGGTTGTATGATATCGGCCTTCAGCTCGTCTGCATTGTTGGGTCTGGGGTCTCATCCTCCTCTTGACAATACCCTATACATTCTCTATGGGGTTTAGGTCGGTGAGTTTGCTGGCCAATCAGGCGCAGTGATCCTGTGGTTATTACACCAGGTGTTGGTACATTTGGCAGTGTGGGCAGGTGCCAAGTCCTGCTGGAAAATTAAATCAGCGTCTCCATAAAGCTGTCAGCGGAGGGAAGCATGAAGTGCTGGGAATGTCCTGCTAGACGCTGCGCTGACTCCGGACCTGATATAAAACAGTGACCGGCACCAGCAGAGGACACGGCCCCCAAACCATCACTGACTGCGGACACTTCACACTGGAGCGCAGGACACTTCACACTGGAGCGCAGACACTTCACACTGGAGCGCAGACACTTCACACTGGAGCGCAGACACTTCACACTGGAGCGCAGACACTTGGACTGACGCTTCTCCACTCTTCCTCCAGACTCCGGGACCTTCCAAATGAAATGCAAAATGTACTTTCCTCTGGACACCGGACTGGACACTGAGCAGCGGTTGTAGTCCCGGGTTTAATCTGCGGCTTCTTCTACTTTATGCCCCATCTGCTTTTTTTTTTTTAAGGCAAACCCCACGTAAGAGCTGCACTTTCTGCAGCGTTGGTCCAGTTCTGCGCTCTGTTCCGATGTCCGGCCGGTCTCAACGTCTTACATCATGTGGACGCTCTGACTATGACGCCCTTTACGCGGATTTGGTGCCCCAAGCTGAACGCTGCCCTGGCCTCATAATGACGCCGATGAATAGCGCTGCTCCGTGTGCGGGTGATGGGAGATCGGGCTCCACGTGTGCGGGTGATGGGAGATCGGGCTCCACGTGTGCAGGTGATGGGAGATCGGGCTCCACGTGTGCGGGTGATGGGAGATCGGGCTCCACGTGTGCTCCGTCCGGCGGCCGTTATGTTCGCACGTCTGTATTAGAGCGGCTCGTTACACGATTGTCCTGTTTATTAGAGCGCGGGTGAACATCTCGGCCCGTGAGACGACCCGATCACCACCAGACGCAATTTTTTTGAAGACGTTCAAGCATCAGTCATGAAGGCTACAATAAAGTCTGCTCCATCATGTTCCAGTATCGGATGGTGCAGCACTTCATACCCAGGAGCAGCGAGGTCTCTGCACTGTGTAGTGGGGAAGTCATTTATAACCGCAGCTCATATATGATCCTCGTACATGATAGTATATATATATGTGTGTGTCGTCCACGGTGTGGGTATCAGGGGGGGGGGGTACTTGGGTCCTCTCGTCTGGATTCGTTAGTTCTTGCTCGGGTTGTACATTTATTCACATTCTCGCTGCAGGAGATGACGGAGAGGATGAGCGTTCAGTTTACAATTAGGCAGAAAGTGAATTATCGGAGCAGTCAGGGCTGTTTAACGTAGAAGAGGAGCGTGATTGTCCGCGACACCAGAGCTGATTGGTTGTTAGCCCTGAGCCCCCTGATTGGTTGCACTTGATTCCCAGCTGATGAGGAACAGATAGAGCTGCGTCTGCTGCGCTCGTCCTGGAGACCACGTTACTATTGCTTTGTGGATTCTGCTCCCAGGAATCATCTTCAGTTATTACCCTCATACCCTGAATCCACAAACCTGGGGGAACCAATGTATCAGCGCCCCCTGCTGTACACAGCAGAGAAGGCAGGAAATCAATGCTGCAGCACTACAACTCCCAGCAGTGCTTCAGCTTCTCTCCAAGATGTGAACTATTGAATGTCTCTCATACAGGAGCCATATTGAGAATCATCTCTGAGAAGTCCAGTGTCAGGCACTCATCCCCAGGGGCCACATTCAGGAGCTCCAGGAGCCAGTATAGAAAACACGGCCCGGCTATTCCCCCTCTGCACATAACTGGGAGAATAATGAAATATTCCTCTCGGTTTGTAGTTTAAGGATTTATTTATGAGGCCGATGTAAACCTCCTCTAGCCTCGATGATGAAGGTTGATGAAGCGTTTCAGATTTCTCTGCTCATAAGATTGTGGAGCGTGAAGAACACGGACAAATACAAGAGGGGGTGAGCCCGTACAAGAGGAGAGGTCATGGGGGGGGGTGAGCCCGTACAAGAGGAGAGGTCATGGGGGGGGTGAGCCCGTACAAGAGGAGAGGTCATGGGGGGGGTGAGCCCGTACAAGAGGAGAGGTCATGGGGGGGTGAACCTGTACAAGAGGAGAGGTCATGGGGGGGGGGTGAGCCCGTACAAGAGGAGAGGTCATGGGGGGGGGTGAGCCTGTACAAGAGGAGAGGTCATGGGGGGGGGGGGTGAGCCCGTACAAGAGGAGAGGTCATGGGGGGGGTGAGCCCGTACAAGAGGAGAGGTCATGGGGGTGTGAGCCCGTACAAGAGGAGAGGTCATGGGGCTGTGAACCCGTACAAGAGGAGAGGTCATGGGGGGGTGAACCTGTACAAGAGGAGAGGTCATGGGGGGTGAACCTGTACAAGAGGAGAGGTCATGGGGGAGTGAGCCCGTACAAGAGGAGAGGTCATGGGGGAGTAAGCCCGTACAAGAGGAGAGGTCATGGGGCTGTGAACCCGTACAAGAGGAGAGGTCATGGGGGGGTGAACCTGTACAAGAGGAGAGGTCATGGGGGGGTGAGCCCGTACAAGAGGAGAGGTCATGGGGGGGGGGGTTGAGCCCGTACAAGAGGAGAGGTCATGGGGGGGGGGGTTGAGCCCGTACAAGAGGAGAGGTCATGGGGGGGGTGAGCCCGTACAAGAGGAGAGGTCATGGGGTGGAGGGGGGGTTGAGCCCGTACAAGAGGAGAGGTCATGGGGGGGGAGGGGTGAGCCCGTACAAGAGGAGAGGTCATGGGGGGGGTGAGCCCGTACAAGAGGAGAGGTCATGGGGTGGAGGGGGGGTTGAGCCCGTACAAGAGGAGAGGTCATGGGGGGGTGAGCCCGTACAAGAGGAGAGGTCATGGGGAGGGTGAGCCCGTACAAGAGGAGAGGTCATGGGGGGGGTGAGCCCGTACAAGAGGAGAGGTCATGGGGGGGTGAACCTGTACAAGAGGAGAGGTCATGGGGGGTGAACCTGTACAAGAGGAGAGGTCATGGGGGGGGGGTGAGCCCGTACAAGAGGAGAGGTCATGGGGGGGGTGAGCCCGTACAAGAGGAGAGGTCATGGGGGGGGGGGTGAGCCCGTACAAGAGGAGAGGTCATGGGGTGGAGGGGGGGTTGAGCCCGTACAAGAGGAGAGGTCATGGGGGGGGAGGGGTGAGCCCGTACAAGAGGAGAGGTCATGGGGGGGGTGAGCCCGTACAAGAGGAGAGGTCATGGGGTGGAGGGGGGGTTGAGCCCGTACAAGAGGAGAGGTCATGGGGGGGTGAGCCCGTACAAGAGGAGAGGTCATGGGGGGGTGAGCCCGTACAAGAGGAGAGGTCATGGGGGTGAGCCCGTACAAGAGGAGAGGTCATGGGGGGGGGGTGAGCCTGTACAAGAGGAGAGGTCATGGGGGGGTGAGCCCGTACAAGAGGAGAGGTCATGGGGGGGGGGTGAGCCCGTACAAGAGGAGAGGTCATGGGGGGGGGGGGTGAGCCCATACAAGAGGAGAGGTCATGGGGGGGGGGGGTGAGCCCGTACAAGAGGAGAGGTCATGGGGGGTAGGGAGCCCGTACAAGAGGAGAGGTCATGGGGGGGGTGAGCCCGTACAAGAGGAGAGGTCATGGTGGGGGGTGAGCCCGTACAAGAGGAGAGGTCATGGGGGGGGGGGGGGTGAGCCCGTACAAGAGGAGAGGTCATGGTGGGGGGTGAGCCCGTACAAGAGGAGAGGTCATGGGGGGGGGGGGGGTGAGCCCGTACAAGAGGAGAGGTCATGGGGGGTGAGCCCGTACAAGGAGAGGTCATGGGGGGGGTGAGCCCGTACAAGAGGAGAGGTCATGGGGGGGGGGGGTGAGCCCATACAAGAGGAGAGGTCATGGGGGGGGGGTGAGCCCGTACAAGAGGAGAGGTCATGGGGGGTAGGGAGAGCCCGTAAAAGAGGAGAGGTCATGGGGGGGGGTGAGCCCGTACAAGAGGAGAGGTCATGGGGGGGGGTGAGCCCGTACAAGAGGAGAGGTCATGGGGGGGGTGTGAGCCCATACAAGAGGAGAGGTCATGGGGGGGTGAACCTATACAAGAGGAGAGGTCATGGGGGGGTGAGCCCGTACAAGAGGAGAGGTCATGGGGGGGTGAGCCCGTACAAGAGGAGAGGTCATGGGGGGGGGGGGTTGAGCCCGTACAAGAGGAGAGGTCATGGGGGGGGTGAGCCCGTACAAGAGGAGAGGTCATGGGGGGTGAGCCCGTACAAGGAGAGGTCATGGGGGGGGGGGGTGAGCCCGTACAAGAGGAGAGGTCATGGGGGGGGGGGGTGAGCCCATACAAGAGGAGAGGTCATGGGGGGGGGTGAGCCCGTAAAAGAGGAGAGGTCATGGGGGGGGTGAGCCCGTACAAGAGGAGAGGTCATGGGGGGGGTGTGAGCCCATACAAGAGGAGAGGTCATGGGGGGGTGAACCTATACAAGAGGAGAGGTCATGGGGGGGTGAGCCCGTACAAGAGGAGAGGTCATGGGGGGGTGAGCCCGTACAAGAGGAGAGGTCATGGGGGGGGGGGTTGAGCCCGTACAAGAGGAGAGGTCATGGGGGGGGGGGGGGTTTGAGCCCGTACAAGAGGAGAGGTCATGGGGGGGGGTTGAGCCCGTACAAGAGGAGAGGTCATGGGGGGGGGGTTGAGCCCGTACAAGAGGAGAGGTCATGGGGGGGGGGGTTTGAGCCCGTACAAGAGGAGAGGTCATGGGGGGGGGGGGGAGTGAGCCCGTACAAGAGGAGAGGTCATGGGGGGGGGTGAGCCCGTACAAGAGGAGAGGTCATGGGGGGGTGAGCCAGTACAAGAGGAGAGGTCATGGGGGGGGGGGGGGGGGTACAACAGCAAAGTCCCAAACTTCACAATTACTGCAAACAAAAGTGACCAGAATGTAAAGAACGATCATTAATATGGTGGAGGAGCGGAGATGCCCCGACTCTATATACAAGAAATCCAGACTGTGGTACTGCATGAATATACGTCTCCGGTACAGCGAGTACAACCTGCAGCATCGGACTGTGAAGTCATCAGTGATCACAGCGCGGGAGTCCGGATCTTACTGGGATTCATTGTCCCTGATCCATCACAGAACGTGGAAGCTGCTGCAGGAGCTCTTCGAAGTGACCGCTACCTGGCTCAATGAGAATAGCGCACACATTCTGACCACAGCGCCCCGGCCTGCAGAACATTGCACCAGAACTGGCAGGACATCGGAAGATCTCGAAATATAAAAACTGCTGGTTATTCTATAGAATCTGATTCACAAGAGAAAAATGACCTAACGGCCAAAACCATCAATTCCATTTACACCCGAGTATTAAATGTAAAGGTAAGACTGTTCCTGCAGACTGACCCCAGTGCCCAGGACCGAATGAGGAGGGTCACACTTACCTTGTACAATGAGGTGCACGCGGGAGGTTTTGGGGTGATTGTCGGTCTGCACGGAGCAGGTGTAGGGTCCCTCATCATAAATGCCCACATTCTGGATCTCAATGCTGTACTGGCTCTTGGTGTTGGCCACAAGTACCACACGGGGGTCTATGGACCACTTGTCATTGCCGGTGTATAAAATGGTGCTGCGGTTCAGCCAGGCCACGCGGGTCACTCTGTTGTCCACCGTGCACCTGCAGAGAGAAGGAGGGAGTCTGGTAAAGAGAAGAACCTTCAATACACTCAACATCACAGAATTGGGGGGGGGGGGGGTCCTCAGAAATCTACGGACACCCTATATCTATAGACAGGCAGCATCTTCACCTGGAGCGGTGTATACGCTGGAAACGACCACACACTTATGGATGCAACATAGGAACTACAAAAAGGGAAGAAACGTACGCTGTTGGTTGACGACTTTGGGCGACATCTGCGATCTTTGGGGCTCAGAGTCTTACACAACCTCATCTGCTCCGACATTTCATACATTTCCCAAATTCCAACCTTTAGGCTGAGTTCACACGGGGCAGATACGCTGCATAAAAGTACGCAGCGCATCCGCCCTGTGCGCCGTTGTGCAGTTTTTTGTCCGGAATGTCCCATGCGGAAAACTGCAGCACTTATCCGCCCTGCTAACAGCCCCGCCTCCCAGGATGACATCACAGACGACCGCTGCAGCCTGTGATTGGCTGCAGCGGCGGTCACATGGGATGAAGCCTCATCCCAGGAGGCCGCGCTGGACGGAGGAACACAGACTTCTGGCTATGAGTTTTTTTTTCTGAGATGTGAACCTGCGGCAAAAAACACAACAATTGCTATTTGTTGCGGGTTTTACTGCAATCATTGAATTCAAAATACAATGGACACGCCGCGGAACACATTTCTGCGCCGCAGGTCGATTTCCGCTCCGTATTTCCGCAGCAGGTGGAGGAGATTTGTTTTCCACTTTGCGGTTACTGTACTTGCTGCAGATTTTCCTGTAACAAATTCCTTTGCGGCAAAAAGCGCAGTATTTACGCAACGTGTGAACTGACCCTTACAGCGGTCCTCCATGGGTTTAACTGAACATTTAGACGGCCTTCTAATAAATCCGTGTACAGAGATCAGCCCCGGCGTCCTTCATTAACCCCTGGTATTCCGCACCGCTGTCTCACAGTTGGGCATGTGGTATAGATCAGGTCTCCGCTCCTGGAAGCTGTTAGCGTCTCTGCTGGAAACATGATTATTCCGCTCAGTACAGACGCAGCTTTCAATGAGCACCAGGAGCAGATCGAGGCTGTGCACTTTCCGAGCTCGCTCCCCGGCTGCGCAGGTTCCGCTCAATAACCCACATTGCGGCTGGAACTTTCACTCGTCGCAGCACAAATGTTCTTTAAAACTAGGTAATGGCCTTTCTCTTTCTTGCCGGGATTAGCTCTCCGCGCCGCATGTTTCCCAAAAAGTGGTGACAAAACTGAATTAGAGGACGGAAAAATGGAAGCTCCTTGTCAGTTAGTCGCGTATCCGCTGCACAGGTAGGAAAATGTTCTGCGGTCATTCACATCAACGCCTTCTCAACATGATGAACAGGACACTCGGCTCAGATCGCATTAACTGGAGACCAGAAGTGACCGGAGGAGGAGCGCACCAGATAGGACACTTCCCTCCCTGTAAGGTGCCATATATGAGGTCAGGCCACAGGGCGCCCCCGCTCTGCAGACACAAGACAAATCTGCAGTTCTTGTGCGGACGATGGCAGGAAAGTGACCAGTGAGATTGGATTCATCGTCCGCGCCATAGTCGTTTTTATGAACGTTTCGTAGTGAGAGAGATGACTATCTTGGACGATCACTCGATGCGTTTACAGACACTGAACCAGCAGGGGCTGCAGCCGGACCACTAGAACTGCAGCTTTGGCTGGAGTAGAAGACACTCTGTAACTGGCCATCAATCCGGCATAACTGTAGCTCTTATTTGATATTAAACTCTATGTAAACCTTTCAATGACCTTTTAATAAAAAAAAAATAACAGTCAGTGTGATTGGTGCAACTTTATCATTTAGTTTTTATTAGAAATTATTTTTACTTTTTGAGATGCAGCTGCTGCGTCTCCTGTATATAGAGGGGCTGTGTCCTGTATGTAGAGCGGCTGTGTGCTGTATGTAGAGCGGCTGTGTCCTGTATGTAGAGCGGCTGTGTCCTGTATGTAGAGCGGCTGTGTCCTGTATGTAGAGCGGCTGCGTGTCCTGTATGTAGAGCGGCTGCGTGTCCTGTATATAGAGCGGCTGCGTGTCCTGTATATAGAGAGGCTGTGTCCTGTATATAGAGCGGCTGTGTCCTGTATGTAGAGCGGCTGTGTCCTGTATGTAGAGCGGCTGTGTGCTGTATATAGAGCGGCTGTGTGCTGTATATAGAGCGGCTGTGTCCTGTATGTAGAGAGGCTGTGTCCTGTATGTAGAGCGGCTGTGTCCTGTATGTAGAGCGGCTGTGTCCTGTATGTAGAGCGGCTGTGTCCTGTATGTAGAGAGGCTGTGTCCTGTATGTAGAGAGGCTGTGTCCTGTATGTAGAGAGGCTGTGTCCTGTATATAGAGAGGCTGTGTCCTGTATATAGAGCGGCTGTGTCCTGTATATAGAGCGGCTGTGTCCTGTATATAGAGCGGCTGTGTCCTGTATATAGAGCGGCTGTGTCCTGTATATAGAGAGGCTGTGTCCTGTATATAGAGAGGCTGTGTCCTGTATATAGAGAGGCTGTGTCCTGTATATAGAGAGGCTGTGTCCTGTATATAGAGCGGCTGTGTCCTGTATATAGAGCGGCTGTGTCCTGTATATAGAGCGGCTGTGTCCTGTATATAGAGCGGCTGTGTCCTGTATATAGAGCGGATGTGTCCTGTATGTAGAGCGGATGTGTCCTGTATGTAGGGCGGCTGTGTGCTGTATGTAGGGCGGCTGTGTCCTGTGTGCAGGGCGGCTGTGTGCTGTATATAGAGCGGCTGTGTCCTGTATGTAGGGCGGCTGTGTGCTGTATGTAGGGCGGCTGTGTCCTGTGTGCAGGGCGGCTGTGTGCTGTATATAGAGCGGCTGTGTCCTGTATGTAGAGCGGCTGTGTCCTGTATGTAGAGCGGCTGTGTCCTGTATGTAGAGGGGCTGTGTCCTGTATGTAGAGCGGATGTGTCCTGTATGTAGAGCGGATGTGTCCTGTATGTAGAGCGGCTGTGTCCTGTATGTAGAGCGGCTGTGTCCTGTATGTAGAGGGGCTGTGTCCTGTATGTAGAGGGGCTGTGTCCTGTATGTAGAGCGGCTGTGTCCTGTATGTAGAGCGGCTGTGTCCTGTATGTAGAGCGGATGTGTCCTGTATGTAGAGCGGATGTGTCCTGTATGTAGGGCGGCTGTGTCCTGTGTGCAGGGCGGCTGTGTGCTGTATATAGAGCGGCTGTATCTAGTGCTGAGACTTATCTGTCAGGACCCGATGACACGGAACCTGTCAGTCCCGCAGACCTGACAAGTACAGGTTTCAGCCGCTCTATATACAGGATACAGCTGCTCTATATACAGGACGCAGCCGCTCTATATACAGGACGCAGCCGCTCTATATACAGGACGCAGCCGCTCTATATACAGGACGCAGCCGCTCTATATACAGGACGCAGCCGCTCTATATACAGGACGCAGCCGCTCTATATACAGGAAGCAGCCGCTCTATATACAGGAAGCAGCCGCTCCATATACAGGACGCAGCCGCTCCATATACAGGACGCAGCCGCTCCATATACAGGACGCAGCCGCTCCATATACAGGACGCAGCCCCTCCATATACAGGACGCAGCCCCTCCATATACAGGACGCAGCCCCTCCATATACAGGACGCAGCCCCTCCATATACAGGACGCAGCCCCTCCATATACAGGACGCAGCCCCTCCATATACAGGACGCAGCCCCTCCATATACAGGACGCAGCCCCTCCATATACAGGACGCAGCCCCTCCATATACAGGACGCAGCCCCTCCATATACAGGACGCAGCCTCTCCATATACAGGACACAGCCTCTCCATATACAGGACACAGCCCCTCTACATAGAGGACACAGCCGCTCTACATACAGGACACAAAGCAGCTGCATCTCAAAAAGAAAAATAATTTCTAATAAAAAAACGAAATTATAAAGTTTCACCAAATACTGATTGACTTTTTTATTTTATGTCGTTAAAAAAAAATCACCTTTGAATGTGAACATCGCCTTTAAGTTTTCCGGAGGAGATCAGAGGTGCAGCTCCATCAGTCAGTGTGACAATGTGCGTACAGGGAACGTAGAACCAGAGACGCGGGGTCATCTTAAGAGGATTGGGAGAACATGTAAAGCGGTGAGTGCAGCCGGCACTGGGGAGTCTCCATAAAGCCGGGGAGGATTAAGGTGGCATTATCCTAAATTCATTAACGCCATGTGAGGATCGATCGGCTGTTACAGATATCCTGCTCTAAGTGAACGGATTAGTACAGTGTAAGAGAAGCTTATGTGCAGCCGCCTCTCTACATCCTCAGCCTGAGGGCTCTGCATGAACCAGGGGGTCCCAACTGAGGAGTACATGTAATCCTATGGACTCCTCGAACCCTTTCTGTGCTGGAGGCCGAGCTCTCTTATATCCGGGCTGCTGCGGTGCGCGGTGCGGTTTACTCTCACTTATATAGTTCCTGCACCATGTCAATATATAAGTAGGTTCTGATGGGGGGCTAGATGGCTTACAGGGATGACAGGTGTAACATCATGAATTAGAGGTGGGGGCACAGTCACCCTTCTAGGTTCCTCCTGCCGGCTGATCAGGGGATGCTTGGTTGTCATTGATCACGCGATTGATCCATTAGGATAGGATGAGGATTTTTTTGTTTTTTTAAATATCAACGTTTATTAGAAAAAATATCACATATATTATACAAAATAAGAACCGCAGCCCCCTCCTCCCAAATGTCCCACACAACAAAAAAGGGAAATAAAACTAAAACCTCCCCGTTCCTCTCTTTCCCCCTATTCAGAAGTCTGCATATTTATGGATGAGCCAGCACCCCAGTATTTGAAAGCCCCCCCTCTATGTATTCCCTCCATTCTGAATCTTGTTTTCTGTCCCTATTTATCCATTTCTCATATAGTGCTGATGCTTTGCTCAGGAACTCCAGCGATAGGAAACCCCTGAAGTCATTGACCATGTATTGACAGTGATGAGGGTAGAAGTTGTGGAGTCCCCAGGCAGAGCATCAGTTGATG
>NW_027464545.1:0-127190 GCF_050947455.1 Rhinoderma darwinii
CAGTAGAGTGGAGGACAGCGCCGCCTATTGGAAGGTTCTATGTAATAGCAGTATAGTGGAGGACAGCGCCACCTATTGGAAGGTTCTATGTAATAGCAGTATAGTGGAGGACAGCGCCACCTATTGGAAGGTTCTATATAATAGCAGTATAGTGGAGGACAGCGCCACCTATTGGAATGTTCTATGTAATAGCAGTATAGTGGAGGACAGCGCCAACTATTGGAATGTTCTATGTAATAGCAGTATAGTGGAGGGCAGCGCCACCTATTGGAAGGTTCTATGTAATAGCATTATAGTGGAGGACAGCGCCACCTATTGGAATGTTCTATGTAATAGCAGTATAGTGGAGGACAGCGCCACCTATTGGAATGTTCTATGTAATAGCAGTATAGTGGAGGACAGCGCCACCTATTGGAATGTTCTATGTAATAGCAGTATAGTGGAGGGCAGCGCCACCTATTGGAAGGTTCTATGTAATAGCATTATAGTGGAGGACAGCGCCACCTATTGGAATGTTCTATGTAATAGCAGTATAGTGGAGGACAGCGCCACCTATTGGAAGGTTCTATGTAATAGCAGTATAGTGGAGGACAGCGCCACCTATTGGAAGGTACTATGTAATAGCAGTATAGTGGAGGACAGCGCCACCTATTGGAATGTTCTATGTCATAGCAGTATAGTGGAGATTAGCGCCACCTATTGGAAGGTTCTATGTAATAGCAGTATAGTGGAGGACAGCACCACCTATTGGAATGTTCTATGTAATAGCAGTATAGTGGAGAACAGCGCCACCTATTGGAAGGTTCTATATAATAGCAGTATAGTGGAGGACAGCGCCACCTATTGGAATGTTCTATGTAATAGCAGTATAGTGGAGGACAGCGCCAACTATTGGAATGTTCTATGTAATAGCAGTATAGTGGAGGGCAGCGCCACCTATTGGAAGGTTCTATGTAATAGCATTATAGTGGAGGACAGCGCCACCTATTGGAATGTTCTATGTAATAGCAGTATAGTGGAGGGCAGCGCCACCTATTGGAAGGTTCTATGTAATAGCATTATAGTGGAGGACAGCGCCACCTATTGGAATGTTCTATGTAAAAGCAGTATAGTGGAGGACAGCGCCACCTATTGGAATGTTCTATGTAATAGCAGTATAGTGGAGGACAGCGCCACCTATTGGAATGTTCTATGTAATAGCAGTATAGTGGAGGGCAGCGCCACCTATTGGAAGGTTCTATGTAATAGCATTATAGTGGAGGACAGCGCCACCTATTGGAATGTTCTATGTAATAGCAGTATAGTGGAGGACAGCGCCACCTATTGGAAGGTTCTATGTAATAGCAGTATAGTGGAGGACAGCGCCACCTATTGGAAGGTTCTATGTAATAGCAGTATAGTGGAGGACAGCGCCACCTATTGGAAGGTACTATGTAATAGCAGTATAGTGGAGGACAGCGCCACCTATTGGAATGTTCTATGTCATAGCAGTATAGTGGAGATTAGCGCCACCTATTGGAAGGTTCTATGTAATAGCAGTACAGTGGAGAACAGCGCCACCTATTGGAAGGTTCTATGTAATAGCAGTATAGTGAAGGACAGCGCCACCTATTGGAATGTTCTATGTAATAGCAGTATAGTGGAGGACAGCGCCACCTATTGGAAGGTTCTATATAATAGCAGTATAGTGGAGGACAGTGCCACCTATTGGAAGGTTCTATGTAATAGCAGTATAGTGGAGGACAGCACCACCTATTGGAAGGTTCTATGTAATAGCAGTATAGTGGAGGACAGCACCACCTATTGGAATGTTCTATGTAATAGCAGTATAGTGGAGGACAGCACCACCTATTGGAATGTTCTATGTAATAGCAGTATAGTGGAGGACAGCGCCACCTAATGGAAGGTTCTATGTAATAGCAGTATAGTGGAGGACAGCGCCACCTATTGGAAGGTTCTATGTAATAGCAGTATAGTGGAGGACAGCGCCACCTATTGGAATGTTCTATGTAATAGCAGTATAGTGGAGGACAGCGCCACCTATTGGAAGGTTCTATATAATAGCAGTATAGTGGAGGACAGCGCCACCTATTGGAAGGTTCAATGTAATAGCAGTATAGTGGAGGACAGCACCACCTACTGGAGGGGTCTATGTAAAAGCAGTACAGTGGAGAACAGCGCCACCTATTGGAAGGTTCTATATAATAGCAGTATAGTGGAGGACAGCGCCACCTATTGGAATGTTCTATGTAATAGCAGTATAGTGGAGGACAGCGCCACCTATTGGAAGGTTCTATGTAATAGCAGTATAGTGGAGGACAGTGCCACCTATTGGAAGGTTCTATATAATAGCAGTATAGTGGAGGACAGCGCCACCTATTGGAATGTTCTATGTAATAGCAGTATAGTGGAGGACAGCGCCACCTTATGGAAGGTTCTATGTAATAGCAGTATAGTGGAGGACAGCGCCACCTATTGGAATGTTCTATGTAATAGCAGTATAGTGGAGGACAGCGCTACATATTGGAAGGTTCTATGTAATAGCAGTATAGTGGTTGGGTCTATGTAATAGCAGTATAGTGGAGGACAGCGCCACCTATTGGAAGGTTCTATGTAATAACAGTATAGTGGAGGACAGCACCACCTATTGGAATGTTCTATGTAATAGCAGTATAGTGGAGGACAGCGCCACCTATTGGAAGGTTCTATGTAATAGCAGTATAGTGGATGACAGCGCCACCTATTGGAAGGTTCTATGTAATAGCAGTATAGTGGAGGACAGCGCCACCTATTGGAAGGTTCTATGTAATAGCAGTATAGTGGAGAACAGCGCCACCTATTGGAAGGTTCTATATAATAGCAGTATAGTGGAGGACAGCGCCACCTATTGGAATGTTCTATGTAATAGCAGTATAGTGGAGGACAGCGCCAACTATTGGAATGTTCTATGTAATAGCAGTATAGTGGAGGGCAGCGCCACCTATTGGAAGGTTCTATGTAATAGCATATAGTGGAGGACAGCGCCACCTATTGGAATGTTCTATGTAATAGCAGTATAGTGGAGGACAGCGCCACCTATTGGAATGTTCTATGTAATAGCAGTATAGTGGAGGACAGCGCCACCTATTGGAATGTTCTATGTAATAGCAGTATAGTGGAGGGCAGCGCCACCTATTGGAAGGTTCTATGTAATAGCATTATAGTGGAGGACAGCGCCACCTATTGGAATGTTCTATGTAATAGCAGTATAGTGGAGGACAGCGCCACCTATTGGAAGGTTCTATGTAATAGCAGTATAGTGGAGGACAGCGCCACCTATTGGAAGGTACTATGTAATAGCAGTATAGTGGAGGACAGCGCCACCTATTGGAATGTTCTATGTCATAGCAGTATAGTGGAGATTAGCGCCACCTATTGGAAGGTTCTATGTAATAGCAGTACAGTGGAGAACAGCGCCACCTATTGGAAGGTTCTATGTAATAGCAGTATAGTGAAGGACAGCGCCACCTATTGGAATGTTCTATGTAATAGCAGTATAGTGGAGGACAGCGCCACCTATTGGAAGGTTCTATATAATAGCAGTATAGTGGAGGACAGTGCCACCTATTGGAAGGTTCTATGTAATAGCAGTATAGTGGAGGACAGCACCACCTATTGGAAGGTTCTATGTAATAGCAGTATAGTGGAGGACAGCACCACCTATTGGAATGTTCTATGTAATAGCAGTATAGTGGAGGACAGCACCACCTATTGGAATGTTCTATGTAATAGCAGTATAGTGGAGGACAGCGCCACCTAATGGAAGGTTCTATGTAATAGCAGTATAGTGGAGGACAGCGCCACCTATTGGAAGGTTCTATGTAATAGCAGTATAGTGGAGGACAGCGCCACCTATTGGAATGTTCTATGTAATAGCAGTATAGTGGAGGACAGCGCCACCTATTGGAAGGTTCTATATAATAGCAGTATAGTGGAGGACAGCGCCACCTATTGGAAGGTTCAATGTAATAGCAGTATAGTGGAGGACAGCACCACCTACTGGAGGGGTCTATGTAATAGCAGTACAGTGGAGAACAGCGCCACCTATTGGAAGGTTCTATATAATAGCAGTATAGTGGAGGACAGCGCCACCTATTGGAATGTTCTATGTAATAGCAGTATAGTGGAGGACAGCGCCACCTATTGGAAGGTTCTATGTAATAGCAGTATAGTGGAGGACAGCGCCACCTATTGGAAGGTTCTATATAATAGCAGTATAGTGGAGGACAGCGCCACCTATTGGAATGTTCTATGTCATAGCAGTATAGTGGAGATTAGCGCCACCTATTGGAAGGTTCTATGTAATAGCAGTACAGTGGAGAACAGCGCCACCTATTGGAAGGTTCTATGTAATAGCAGTATAGTGAAGTACAGCGCCACCTATTGGAATGTTCTATGTAATAGCAGTATAGTGGAGGACAGCGCCACCTATTGGAAGGTTCTATATAATAGCAGTATAGTGGAGGACAGTGCCACCTATTGGAAGGTTCTATGTAATAGCAGTATAGTGGAGGACAGCACCACCTATTGGAAGGTTCTATGTAATAGCAGTATAGTGGAGGACAGCACCACCTATTGGAATGTTCTATGTAATAGCAGTATAGTGGAGGACAGCACCACCTATTGGAATGTTCTATGTAATAGCAGTATAGTGGAGGACAGCGCCACCTAATGGAAGGTTCTATGTAATAGCAGTATAGTGGAGGACAGCGCCACCTATTGGAAGGTTCTATGTAATAGCAGTATAGTGGAGGACAGCGCCACCTATTGGAATGTTCTATGTAATAGCAGTATAGTGGAGGACAGCGCCACCTATTGGAAGGTTCTATATAATAGCAGTATAGTGGAGGACAGCGCCACCTATTGGAAGGTTCAATGTAATAGCAGTATAGTGGAGGACAGCACCACCTACTGGAGGGGTCTATGTAATAGCAGTACAGTGGAGAACAGCGCCACCTATTGGAAGGTTCTATATAATAGCAGTATAGTGGAGGACAGCGCCACCTATTGGAATGTTCTATGTAATAGCAGTATAGTGGAGGACAGCGCCACCTATTGGAAGGTTCTATGTAATAGCAGTATAGTGGAGGACAGCGCCACCTATTGGAAGGTTCTATATAATAGCAGTATAGTGGAGGACAGCGCCACCTATTGGAATGTTCTATGTAATAGCAGTATAGTGGAGGACAGCGCCACCTTATGGAAGGTTCTATGTAATAGCAGTATAGTGGAGGACAGCGCCACCTATTGGAATGTTCTAAGTAATAGCAGTATAGTGGAGGACAGCGCCACATATTGGAAGGTTCTAGGTAATAGCAGTATAGTGGTTGGGTCTATGTAATAGCAGTATAGTGGAGGACAGCGCCACCTATTGGAAGGTTCTATGTAATAGCAGTATAGTGGAGGACAGCGCCACCTATTGGAAGGTTCTATGTAATAGCAGTATAGTGGAGAACAGCGCCACCTACTGGAGGGGTCTATGTAATAGCAGTATAGTGGAGAACAGCGCCACCTACTGGAGGGGTCTATGTAATAGCAGTATAGTGGAGGACAGAGCCACCTATTGGAATGTTCTATGTAATAGCAGTATAGTGGAGGACAGCGCCACCAATTGGAAGGTTCTATGTAATAGCAGTATAGTGGAGTACAGCTCCACCTATTGGAATGTTCTATGTAATAGCAGTATAGTGGAGGACAGCGCCACCTATTGGAAGGTTCTATGTAATAGCAGTATAGTGGAGGACAGCGCCACCTATTGGAAGGTTCTATATAATATCAGTATAGTGGAGGACAGCGCCACCTATTGGAATGTTCTATATAATATCAGTATAGTGGAGGACAGCGCCACCTATTGGAATGTTCTATGTAATAGCAGTATAGTGGAGGACAGCGCCACCTATTGGAATGTTCTATGTAATAGCAGTATAGTGGAGGGCAGCGCCACCTATTGGAAGGTTCTATGTAATAGCATTATAGTGGAGGACAGCGCCACCTATTGGAATGTTCTATGTAATAGCAGTATAGTGGAGGACAGCGCCACCTATTGGAAGGTTCTATGTAATAGCAGTATAGTGGAGGACAGCACAACCTATTGGAATGTTCTATGTAATAGCAGTATAGTGGAGGACAGCGCCACCTTATGGAAGGTTCTATGTAATAGCAGTATAGTGGAGGACAGCGCCACCTATTGGAATGTTCTATGTAATAGCAGTATAGTGGAGGACAGCGCCACATATTGGAAGGTTCTATGTAATAGCAGTATAGTGGTTGGGTCTATGTAATAGCAGTATAGTGGAGGACAGCGCCACCTATTGGAAGGTTCTATGTAATAGCAGTATAGTGGATGACAGCGCCACCTATTGGAAGGTTCTATGTAATAGCAGTATAGTGGAGGACAGCGCCACCTATTGGAAGGTTCTATGTAATAGCAGTATAGTGGAGAACAGCGCCACCTATTGGAAGGTTCTATATAATAGCAGTATAGCGGAGGACAGCGCCACCTATTGGAATGTTCTATGTAATAGCAGTATAGTGGAGGACAGCGCCAACTATTGGAAGGTTCTATGTAATAGCAGTATAGTGGAGGGCAGCGCCACCTATTGGAAGGTTCTATGTAATAGCATATAGTGGAGGACAGCGCCACCTATTGGAATGTTCTATGTAATAGCAGTATAGTGGAGGACAGCGCCACCTATTGGAATGTTCTATGTAATAGCAGTATAGTGGAGGACAGCGCCACCTATTGGAATGTTCTATGTAATAGCAGTATAGTGGAGGGCAGCGCCACCTATTGGAAGGTTCTATGTAATAGCATTATAGTGGAGGACAGCGCCACCTATTGGAATGTTCTATGTAATAGCAGTATAGTGGAGGACAGCGCCACCTATTGGAAGGTTCTATGTAATAGCAGTATAGTGGAGGACAGCGCCACCTATTGGAAGGTACTATGTAATAGCAGTATAGTGGAGGACAGCGCCACCTATTGGAATGTTCTATGTCATAGCAGTATAGTGGAGATTAGCGCCACCTATTGGAAGGTTCTATGTAATAGCAGTACAGTGGAGAACAGCGCCACCTATTGGAAGGTTCTATGTAATAGCAGTATAGTGAAGGACAGCGCCACCTATTGGAATGTTCTATGTAATAGCAGTATAGTGGAGGACAGCGCCACCTATTGGAAGGTTCTATATAATAGCAGTATAGTGGAGGACAGTGCCACCTATTGGAAGGTTCTATGTAATAGCAGTATAGTGGAGGACAGCACCACCTATTGGAAGGTTCTATGTAATAGCAGTATAGTGGAGGACAGCACCACCTATTGGAATGTTCTATGTAATAGCAGTATAGTGGAGGACAGCACCACCTATTGGAATGTTCTATGTAATAGCAGTATAGTGGAGGACAGCGCCACCTAATGGAAGGTTCTATGTAATAGCAGTATAGTGGAGGACAGCGCCACCTATTGGAAGGTTCTATGTAATAGCAGTATAGTGGAGGACAGCGCCACCTATTGGAATGTTCTATGTAATAGCAGTATAGTGGAGGACAGCGCCACCTATTGGAAGGTTCTATATAATAGCAGTATAGTGGAGGACAGCGCCACCTATTGGAAGGTTCAATGTAATAGCAGTATAGTGGAGGACAGCACCACCTACTGGAGGGGTCTATGTAATAGCAGTACAGTGGAGAACAGCGCCACCTATTGGAAGGTTCTATATAATAGCAGTATAGTGGAGGACAGCGCCACCTATTGGAATGTTCTATGTAATAGCAGTATAGTGGAGGACAGCGCCACCTATTGGAAGGTTCTATGTAATAGCAGTATAGTGGAGGACAGCGCCACCTATTGGAAGGTTCTATATAATAGCAGTATAGTGGAGGACAGCGCCACCTATTGGAATGTTCTATGTAATAGCAGTATAGTGGAGGACAGCGCCACCTTATGGAAGGTTCTATGTAATAGCAGTATAGTGGAGGACAGCGCCACCTATTGGAATGTTCTAAGTAATAGCAGTATAGTGGAGGACAGCGCCACATATTGGAAGGTTCTAGGTAATAGCAGTATAGTGGTTGGGTCTATGTAATAGCAGTATAGTGGAGGACAGCGCCACCTATTGGAAGGTTCTATGTATTAGCAGTATAGTGGAGGACAGCGCCACCTATTGGAAGGTTCTATGTAATAGCAGTATAGTGGAGGACAGTACCACCTATTGGAATGTTCTATGTAATAGCAGTATAGTGGAGGACAGCGCCACCTATTGGAAGGTTCTATGTAATAGCAGTATAGTGGAGGACAGCGCCACCTATTGGAAGGTTCTATGTAATAGCAGTATAGTGGAGGACAGCGCCACCTATTGGAAGGTTCTATGTAATAGCAGTATAGTGGAGGACAGCGCCACCTATTGGAAGGTTCTATATAATAGCAGTATAGTGGAGGACAGCGCCACCTATTGGAAGGTTCTATGTAATAGCAGTATAGTGGAGCACAGCGCCACATATTGGAAGGTTCTATGTAATAGCAGTATAGTGGATGGGTCTATGTAATAGCAGTATAGTGGAGGACAGCACCACCTATTGGAAGGTTCTATGTATTAGCAGTATAGTGGAGGACAGCGCCACCTATTGGAAGGTTCTATGTAATAGCAGTATAGTGGAGGACAGCACCACCTATTGGAATGTTCTATGTAATAGCAGTATAGTGGAGGACAGCGCCACCTATTGGAAGGTTCTATATAATAGCAGTATAGTGGAGGGCAGCGCCACATATTCGAAGGTTCTATGTAATAGCAGTATAGTGGATAGGTCTATGTAATAGCAGTATAGTGGAGGACAGCACCACCTATTGGAATGTTCTATGTAATAGCAGTATAGTGGAGGACAGCGCCACCTATTGGAAGGTTCTATGTAATAGCAGTATAGTGGAGAACAGCGCCACCTACTGGAGGGGTCTATGTAATAGCAGTATAGTGGAGAACAGCGCCACCTACTGGAGGGGTCTATGTAATAGCAGTATAGTGGAGGACAGAGCCACCTATTGGAATGTTCTATGTAATAGCAGTATAGTGGAGGACAGCGCCACCAATTGGAAGGTTCTATGTAATAGCAGTATAGTGGAGTACAGCTCCACCTATTGGAATGTTCTATGTAATAGCAGTATAGTGGAGGACAGCGCCACCTATTGGAAGGTTCTATGTAATAGCAGTATAGTGGAGGACAGCGCCACCTATTGGAAGGTTCTATATAATATCAGTATAGTGGAGGACAGCGCCACCTATTGGAATGTTCTATATAATATCAGTATAGTGGAGGACAGCGCCACCTATTGGAATGTTCTATGTAATAGCAGTATAGTGGAGGACAGCGCCACCTATTGGAATGTTCTATGTAATAGCAGTATAGTGGAGGGCAGCGCCACCTATTGGAAGGTTCTATGTAATAGCATTATAGTGGAGGACAGCGCCACCTATTGGAATGTTCTATGTAATAGCAGTATAGTGGAGGACAGCGCCACCTATTGGAAGGTTCTATGTAATAGCAGTATAGTGGAGGACAGCACAACCTATTGGAATGTTCTATGTAATAGCAGTATAGTGGAGGACAGCGCCACCTTATGGAAGGTTCTATGTAATAGCAGTATAGTGGAGGACAGCGCCACCTATTGGAATGTTCTATGTAATAGCAGTATAGTGGAGGACAGCGCCACATATTGGAAGGTTCTATGTAATAGCAGTATAGTGGTTGGGTCTATGTAATAGCAGTATAGTGGAGGACAGCGCCACCTATTGGAAGGTTCTATGTAATAGCAGTATAGTGGATGACAGCGCCACCTATTGGAAGGTTCTATGTAATAGCAGTATAGTGGAGGACAGCGCCACCTATTGGAAGGTTCTATGTAATAGCAGTATAGTGGAGAACAGCGCCACCTATTGGAAGGTTCTATATAATAGCAGTATAGCGGAGGACAGCGCCACCTATTGGAATGTTCTATGTAATAGCAGTATAGTGGAGGACAGCGCCAACTATTGGAAGGTTCTATGTAATAGCAGTATAGTGGAGGGCAGCGCCACCTATTGGAAGGTTCTATGTAATAGCATATAGTGGAGGACAGCGCCACCTATTGGAATGTTCTATGTAATAGCAGTATAGTGGAGGACAGCGCCACCTATTGGAATGTTCTATGTAATAGCAGTATAGTGGAGGACAGCGCCACCTATTGGAATGTTCTATGTAATAGCAGTATAGTGGAGGGCAGCGCCACCTATTGGAAGGTTCTATGTAATAGCATTATAGTGGAGGACAGCGCCACCTATTGGAATGTTCTATGTAATAGCAGTATAGTGGAGGACAGCGCCACCTATTGGAAGGTTCTATGTAATAGCAGTATAGTGGAGGACAGCGCCACCTATTGGAAGGTACTATGTAATAGCAGTATAGTGGAGGACAGCGCCACCTATTGGAATGTTCTATGTCATAGCAGTATAGTGGAGATTAGCGCCACCTATTGGAAGGTTCTATGTAATAGCAGTACAGTGGAGAACAGCGCCACCTATTGGAAGGTTCTATGTAATAGCAGTATAGTGAAGGACAGCGCCACCTATTGGAATGTTCTATGTAATAGCAGTATAGTGGAGGACAGCGCCACCTATTGGAAGGTTCTATATAATAGCAGTATAGTGGAGGACAGTGCCACCTATTGGAAGGTTCTATGTAATAGCAGTATAGTGGAGGACAGCACCACCTATTGGAAGGTTCTATGTAATAGCAGTATAGTGGAGGACAGCACCACCTATTGGAATGTTCTATGTAATAGCAGTATAGTGGAGGACAGCACCACCTATTGGAATGTTCTATGTAATAGCAGTATAGTGGAGGACAGCGCCACCTAATGGAAGGTTCTATGTAATAGCAGTATAGTGGAGGACAGCGCCACCTATTGGAAGGTTCTATGTAATAGCAGTATAGTGGAGGACAGCGCCACCTATTGGAATGTTCTATGTAATAGCAGTATAGTGGAGGACAGCGCCACCTATTGGAAGGTTCTATATAATAGCAGTATAGTGGAGGACAGCGCCACCTATTGGAAGGTTCAATGTAATAGCAGTATAGTGGAGGACAGCGCCACCTATTGGAATGTTCTATGTAATAGCAGTATAGTGGAGGACAGCGCCACCTATTGGAAGGTTCTATATAATAGCAGTATAGTGGAGGACAGCGCCACCTATTGGAATGTTCTATGTAATAGCAGTATAGTGGAGGACAGCGCCACCTATTGGAAGGTTCTATGTAATAGCAGTATAGTGGAGGACAGCGCCACCTATTGGAAGGTTCTATATAATAGCAGTATAGTGGAGGACAGCGCCACCTATTGGAATGTTCTATGTCATAGCAGTATAGTGGAGATTAGCGCCACCTATTGGAAGGTTCTATGTAATAGCAGTACAGTGGAGAACAGCGCCACCTATTGGAAGGTTCTATGTAATAGCAGTATAGTGAAGGACAGCGCCACCTATTGGAATGTTCTATGTAATAGCAGTATAGTGGAGGACAGCGCCACCTATTGGAAGGTTCTATATAATAGCAGTATAGTGGAGGACAGTGCCACCTATTGGAAGGTTCTATGTAATAGCAGTATAGTGGAGGACAGCACCACCTATTGGAAGGTTCTATGTAATAGCAGTATAGTGGAGGACAGCACCACCTATTGGAATGTTCTATGTAATAGCAGTATAGTGGAGGACAGCACCACCTATTGGAATGTTCTATGTAATAGCAGTATAGTGGAGGACAGCGCCACCTAATGGAAGGTTCTATGTAATAGCAGTATAGTGGAGGACAGCGCCACCTATTGGAAGGTTCTATGTAATAGCAGTATAGTGGAGGACAGCGCCACCTATTGGAATGTTCTATGTAATAGCAGTATAGTGGAGGACAGCGCCACCTATTGGAAGGTTCTATATAATAGCAGTATAGTGGAGGACAGCGCCACCTATTGGAAGGTTCAATGTAATAGCAGTATAGTGGAGGACAGCACCACCTACTGGAGGGGTCTATGTAATAGCAGTACAGTGGAGAACAGCGCCACCTATTGGAAGGTTCTATATAATAGCAGTATAGTGGAGGACAGCGCCACCTATTGGAATGTTCTATGTAATAGCAGTATAGTGGAGGACAGCGCCACCTATTGGAAGGTTCTATGTAATAGCAGTATAGTGGAGGACAGCGCCACCTATTGGAAGGTTCTATATAATAGCAGTATAGTGGAGGACAGCGCCACCTATTGGAATGTTCTATGTAATAGCAGTATAGTGGAGGACAGCGCCACCTTATGGAAGGTTCTATGTAATAGCAGTATAGTGGAGGACAGCGCCACCTATTGGAATGTTCTAAGTAATAGCAGTATAGTGGAGGACAGCGCCACATATTGGAAGGTTCTAGGTAATAGCAGTATAGTGGTTGGGTCTATGTAATAGCAGTATAGTGGAGGACAGCGCCACCTATTGGAAGGTTCTATGTATTAGCAGTATAGTGGAGGACAGCGCCACCTATTGGAAGGTTCTATGTAATAGCAGTATAGTGGAGGACAGCACCACCTATTGGAATGTTCTATGTAATAGCAGTATAGTGGAGGACAGCGCCACCTATTGGAAGGTTCTATGTAATAGCAGTATAGTGGAGGACAGCGCCACCTATTGGAAGGTTCTATATAATAGCAGTATAGTGGAGGACAGCGCCACCTATTGGAATGTTCTATGTAATAGCAGTATAGTGGAGGACAGCGCCACCTTATGGAAGGTTCTATGTAATAGCAGTATAGTGGAGGACAGCGCCACCTATTGGAATGTTCTAAGTAATAGCAGTATAGTGGAGGACAGCGCCACATATTGGAAGGTTCTAGGTAATAGCAGTATAGTGGTTGGGTCTATGTAATAGCAGTATAGTGGAGGACAGCGCCACCTATTGGAAGGTTCTATGTATTAGCAGTATAGTGGAGGACAGCGCCACCTATTGGAAGGTTCTATGTAATAGCAGTATAGTGGAGGACAGCGCCACCTATTGGAAGGTTCTATGTAATAGCAGTATAGTGGAGGACAGCGCCACCTATTGGAAGGTTCTATGTATTAGCAGTATAGTGGAGGACAGCGCCACCTATTGGAATGTTCTATGTAATAGCAGTATAGTGGAGGACAGCGCCACCTATTGGAAGGTTCTATGTAATAGCAGTATAGTGGAGGACAGCGCCACCTATTGGAAGGTTCTATATAATAGCAGTATAGTGGAGGACAGCGCCACCTATTGGAATGTTCTATGTAATAGCAGTATAGTGGAGGACAGCGCCACCTTATGGAAGGTTCTATGTAATAGCAGTATAGTGGAGGACAGCGCCACCTATTGGAATGTTCTAAGTAATAGCAGTATAGTGGAGGACAGCGCCACATATTGGAAGGTTCTAGGTAATAGCAGTATAGTGGTTGGGTCTATGTAATAGCAGTATAGTGGAGGACAGCGCCACCTATTGGAAGGTTCTATGTATTAGCAGTATAGTGGAGGACAGCGCCACCTATTGGAAGGTTCTATGTAATAGCAGTATAGTGGAGGACAGCACCACCTATTGGAATGTTCTATGTAATAGCAGTATAGTGGAGGACAGCGCCA
Organism: Rhinoderma darwinii; assembly: GCF_050947455.1. Lineage (NCBI taxonomy): Eukaryota > Metazoa > Chordata > Amphibia > Anura > Rhinodermatidae > Rhinoderma > Rhinoderma darwinii. The sequence continues at coordinate 13,693 of NW_027464545.1, forward strand.
CCTATTGGAAGGTTCTATGTAATAGCAGTATAGTGGAGGACAGCGCCACCTATTGGAAGGTTCTATGTAATAGCAGTATAGTGGAGGACAGCGCCACCTATTGGAAGGTTCTATGTAATAGCAGTATAGTGGAGGACAGCGCCACCTATTGGAAGGTTCTATATAATAGCAGTATAGTGGAGGACAGCGCCACCTATTGGAAGGTTCTATGTAATAGCAGTATAGTGGAGGACAGCGCCACCTATTGGAATGTTCTATGTAATAGCAGTATAGTGGAGGACAGCGCCACATATTGGAAGGTTCTATGTAATAGCAGTATAGTGGATGGGTCTATGTAATAGCAGTATAGTGGAGGACAGCACCACCTATTGGAAGGTTCTATGTATTAGCAGTATAGTGGAGGACAGCGCCACCTATTGGAAGGTTCTATGTAATAGCAGTATAGTGGAGGACAGCACCACCTATTGGAATGTTCTATGTAATAGCAGTATAGTGGAGGACAGCGCCACCTATTGGAAGGTTCTATATAATAGCAGTATAGTGGAGGGCAGCGCCACATATTCGAAGGTTCTATGTAATAGCAGTATAGTGGATAGGTCTATGTAATAGCAGTATAGTGGAGGACAGCGCCACCTATTGGAAGGTTCTATGTATTAGCAGTATAGTGGAGCATAGCGCCACCTATTGGAAGGTTCTATGTAATAGCAGTATAGTGGAGGACAGCACCACCTATTGGAATGTTCTATGTAATAGCAGTATAGTGGAGGACAGCGCCACCTATTTGAAGGTTCTATGTAATAGCAGTATAGTGGAGAACAGCGCCACCTACTGGAGGGGTCTATGTAATAGCAGTATAGTGGAGAACAGCGCCACCTACTGGAGGGGTCTATGTAATAGCAGTATAGTGGAGGACAGCGCCACCTATTGGAATGTTCTATGTAATAGCAGTATAGTGGAGGACAGCGCCACCAATTGGAAGGTTCTATGTAATAGCAGTATAGTGGAGGACAGCTCCACCTATTGGAATGTTCTATGTAATAGCAGTATAGTGGAGGACAGCGCCACCTATTGGAAGGTTCTATGTAATAGCAGTATAGTGGAGGACAGCGCCACCTATTGGAAGGTTCTATATAATATCAGTATAGTGGAGGACAGCGCCACCTATTGGAATGTTCTATATAATATCAGTATAGTGGAGGACAGCGCCACCTATTGGAATGTTCTATGTAATAGCAGTATAGTGGAGGACAGCGCCACCTATTGGAATGTTCTATATAATAGCAGTATAGTGGAGGGCAGCGCCACCTATTGGAAGGTTCTATGTAATAGCATTATAGTGGAGGACAGCGCCACCTATTGGAATGTTCTATGTAATAGCAGTATAGTGGAGGACAGCGCCACCTATTGGAAGGTTCTATGTAATAGCAGTATAGTGGAGGACAGCACAACCTATTGGAAGGTTCTATGTAATAGCAGTATAGTGGAGGACAGCGCCACCTATTGGAATGTTCTATGTAATAGCAGTATAGTGGAGGATAGCGCCACCTATTGGAATGTTCTATGTAATAGCAGTATAGTGGAGGACAGCGCCACCTATTTGAAGGTTCTATGTAATAGCAGTATAGTGGAGAACAGCGCCACCTACTGGAGGGGTCTATGTAATAGCAGTATAGTGGAGAACAGCGCCACCTACTGGAGGGGTCTATGTAATAGCAGTATAGTGGAGGACAGCGCCACCTATTGGAATGTTCTATGTAATAGCAGTATAGTGGAGGACAGCGCCACCAATTGGAAGGTTCTATGTAATAGCAGTATAGTGGAGGACAGCTCCACCTATTGGAATGTTCTATGTAATAGCAGTATAGTGGAGGACAGCGCCACCTATTGGAAGGTTCTATGTAATAGCAGTATAGTGGAGGACAGCGCCACCTATTGGAAGGTTCTATATAATATCAGTATAGTGGAGGACAGCGCCACCTATTGGAATGTTCTATATAATATCAGTATAGTGGAGGACAGCGCCACCTATTGGAATGTTCTATGTAATAGCAGTATAGTGGAGGACAGCGCCACCTATTGGAATGTTCTATATAATAGCAGTATAGTGGAGGGCAGCGCCACCTATTGGAAGGTTCTATGTAATAGCATTATAGTGGAGGACAGCGCCACCTATTGGAATGTTCTATGTAATAGCAGTATAGTGGAGGACAGCGCCACCTATTGGAAGGTTCTATGTAATAGCAGTATAGTGGAGGACAGCACAACCTATTGGAAGGTTCTATGTAATAGCAGTATAGTGGAGGACAGCGCCACCTATTGGAATGTTCTATGTAATAGCAGTATAGTGGAGGATAGCGCCACCTATTGGAAGGTTCTATGTAATAGCAGTACAGTGGAGAACAGCGCCACCTATTGGAAGGTTCTATGTAATAGCAGTATAGTGGAGGACAGCGCCACCTATTGGAAGGTTCTATGTAATAGCAGTATAGTGGAGGACAGCGCCACCTAATGGAAGGTTCTATATAATAGCAGTATAGTGGAGGAAAGCGCCACCTATTGGAATGTTCTATGTAATAGCAGTATAGTGGAGGACAGCGCCACCTATTGGAAGGTTCTATGTAATAGCAGTATAGTGGAGGACAGCGCCACCTATTGGAATGTTCTATGTAATAGCAGTATAGTGGAGGACAGCGCCACCTATTGGAAGGTTCTATGTATTAGCAGTATAGTGGAGGACAGCGCCACCTATTGGAAGGTTCTATGTAATAGCAGTATAGTGGAGGACAGCACCACCTATTGGAATGTTCTATGTAATAGCAGTATAGTGGAGGACAGCGCCACCTATTGGAAGGTACTATATAATAGCAGTATAGTGGAGAACAGCGCCACCTACTGGAGGGGTCTATGTAATAGCAGTATAGTGGAGGACAGCGCCACCTACTGGAGGGGTCTATGTAATAGCAGTACAGTGGAGAACAGCGCCACCTATTGGAAGGTTCTATATAATAGCAGTATAGTGGAGGACAGCGCCACCTATTGGAATGTTCTATGTAATAGCAGTATAGTGGAGGACAGCGCCACCTATTGGAATGTTCTATGTAATAGCAGTATAGTGGAGGACAGTGCCACCTATTGGAATGTTCTATGTAATAGCAGTATAGTGGAGGACAGCGCCACCTATTGGAAGGTTCTATGTAATAGCAGTATAGTGGAGAACAGCGCCACCTACTGGAGGGGTCTATGTAATAGCAGTATAGTGGAGGACAGCGCCACCTATTGGAAGGTTCTATGTAATAGCAGTATAGTGGAGGACAGCGCCACCTATTGGAAGGTTCTATGTAATAGCAGTATAGTGGAGGACAGCGCCACCTATTGGAAGGTTCTATGTAATAGCATTATAGTGGAGGACAGCGCCACCTATTGGAATGTTCTATGTAATAGCAGTATAGTGGAGGACAGCGCCACCTATTGGAAGGTTATATGTAATAGCAGTATAGTGGAGGACAGCGCCACCTATTGGAAGGTTCTATGTAATTGCAGTATAGTGGAGGACAGCGCCACCTATTGGAATGTTCTATGTCATAGCAGTAGAGTGGAGGATAGCGCCACCTATTGGAAGGTTCTATGTAATAGCAGTACAGTGGAGAACAGCGCCACCTATTTGAAGCTTCTATGTAATAGCAGTATAGTGGAGGACAGCGCCACCTATTGGAAGGTTCTATGTAATAGCAGTATAGTGGAGGAAAGCGCCACCTATGGGTAGGTTCTATATAATAGCAGTATAGTGGAGGACAGCGCCACCTATTGGAATGTTCTATGTAATAGCAGTATAGTGGAGGACAGCGCCACCTATTGGAAGGTTCTATGTAATAGCAGTATAGTGGAGGACAGCGCCACCTATTGGAATGTTCTATGTAATAGCAGTATAGTGGAGGATAGCGCCACATATTGGAAGGTTCTATGTAATAGCAGTATAGTGGATGGGTCTATGTAATAGCAGTATAGTGGAGGACAGCGCCACCTATTGGTAGGTTCTATGTATTAGCAGTATAGTGGAGGACAGCGCCACCTATTGGAAGTTTCTATGTAATAGCAGTATAGTGGAGGACATCACCACCTATTGGAATGTTTCTATGTAATAGCAGTATAGTGGAGGACAGCGCCACCTATTGGAAGGTTCTATGTAATAGCAGTATAGTGGAGAACAGCGCCACCTACTGGAGGGGTCTATGTAAAAGCAGTATAGTGGAGGACAGCGCCACCTACTGGAGGGGTCTATGTAATAGCAGTATAGTGGAGGACAGCGCCACCTATTGGAATGTTCTATGTAATAGCAGTATAGTGGAGGACAGCGCCACCTATTGGAAGGTTCTATATAATAGCAGTATAGTGGAGGACAGCGCCACCTATTGGAAGGTTCTATGTAATAGCAGTATAGTGGAGAACAGTGCCACCTACTGGAGGGGTCTATGTAATAGCAGTATAGTGGAGGACAGCGCCACCTACTGGAGGGGTCTATGTAATAGCAGTATAGTGGAGGACAGCGCCACCTATTGGAAGGTTCTATGTAATAGCAGTATAGTGGAGGACAGCGCCACCTATTGGAAGGTTCTATGTAATAGCAGTATAGTGGAGAACAGCGCCACCTACTGGAGGGGTCTATGTAATAGCAGTATAGTGGAGGACAGCACCACCTACTGGAGGGGTCTATGTAATAGCAGTACAGTGGAGAACAGCGCCACCTATTGGAAGGTTCTATGTAATAGCAGTATAGTGGAGGACAGCGCCACCTATTGGAATGTTCTATGTAATAGCAGTATAGTGGAGGACAGCGCCACCTATTGGAAGGTTCTATGTAATAGCAGTATAGTGGAGGACAGCGCCACCTATTGGAAGGTTCTATATAATAGCAGTATAGTGGAGGACAGCGCCACCTATTGGAATGTTCTATGTAATAGCAGTATAGTGGAGGACAGCGCCACCTTATGGAAGGTTCTATGTAATAGCAGTATAGTGGAGGACAGCGCCACCTATTGGAATGTTCTATGTAATAGCAGTATAGTGGAGGACAGCGCCAACTATTGGAATGTTCTATGTAATAGCAGTATAGTGGAGGGCAGCGCCACCTATTGGAAGGTTCTATGTAATAGCATTATAGTGGAGGACAGCGCCACCTATTGGAATGTTCTATGTAATAGCAGTATAGTGGAGGACAGTGCCACCTATTGGAATGTTCTATGTAATAGCAGTAAAGTGGAGGACAGCGCCACCTATTGGAATGTTCTATGTAATAGCAGTATAGTGGAGGGCAGCGCCACCTATTGGAAGGTTCTATGTAATAGCATTATAGTGGAGGACAGCGCCACCTATTGGAATGTTCTATGTAATAGCAGTATAGTGGAGGACAGCGCCACCTATTGGAAGGTTCTATGTAATAGCAGTATAGTGGAGGACAGCGCCACCTATTGGAAGGTACTATGTAATAGCAGTATAGTGGAGGACAGCGCCACCTATTGGAATGTTCTATGTCATAGCAGTATAGTGGAGGATAGCGCCACCTATTGGAAGGTTCTATGTAATAGCAGTACAGTGGAGAACAGCGCCACCTATTGGAAGGTTCTATGTAATAGCAGCATAGTGGAGGACAGCGCCACCTATTGGAACGTTCTATGTAATAGCAGTATAGTGGAGGACAGCGCCACCTATTGGAAGGTTCTATATAATAGCAGTATAGTGGAGGACAGCGCCACCTATTGGAATGTTCTATGTAATAGCAGTATAGTGGAGGACAGCGCCACCTATTGGAAGGTTCTATGTAATAGCAGTATAGTGAAGGACAGCGCCACCTATTGGAATTTTCTATGTAATAGCAGTATAGTGGAGGACAGCGCCACATATTGGAAGGTTCTATGTAATAGCAGTATAGTGGATGGGTCTATGTAATAGCAGTATAGTGGAGGACAGCGCCACCTATTGGAAGGTTCTATGTATTAGCAGTATAGTGGAGGACAGTGCCACCTATTGGAAGGTTCTATGTAATAGCAGTATAGTGGAGGACAGCACCACCTATTGGAATGTTCTATGTAATAGCAGTATAGTGGAGGACAGCGCCACCTATTGGAAGGTTCTATGTAATAGCAGTATAGTGGAGGACAGCGCCACCTATTGGAAGGTTCTATGTATTAGCAGTATAGTGGAGGACAGCGCCACCTATTGGAAGGTTCTATTTAATAGCAGTATAGTGGAGGACAGCACCACCTATTGGAATGTTCTATGTAATAGCAGTATAGGGGAGGACAGCGCCACCTATTGGAAGGTTCTATGTAATAGCAGTATAGTGGAGGACAGCGCCACCTATTGGAAGGTTCTATGTAATAGCAGTATAGTGGAGGACAGCGCCACCTATTGGAATGTTCTATGTAATAGCAGTATAGTGGAGGACAGCGCCACCTATTGGAAGGTTCTATATAATAGCAGTATAGTGGAGGACAGCGCCACCTATTGGAGGGGTCTATGTAATAGCAGTATAGTGGAGGACAGCGCCACCTACTGGAGGGGTCTATGTAATAGCAGTATAGTGGAGGACAGCGCCACCTATTGGAAGGTTCTATGTAATAGCAGTATAGTGGAGGACAGCGCCACCTATTGGAAGGTTCTATGTAATAGCAGTATAATGGAGAACAGCGCCACCTACTGGAGGGGTCTATGTAATAGCAGTACAGTGGAGAACAGCGCCACCTATTGGAAGGTTCTATATAATAGCAGTATAGTGGAGAACAGCGCCACCTATTGGAAGGTTCTATGTAATAGCAGTATAGTGGAGGACAGCGCCACCTATTGGAAGGTTCTATGTAATAGCAGTATAGTGGAGGACAGCGCCACCTATTGGAAGGTTCTATATAATAGCAGTATAGTGGAGGACAGCGCCACCTATTGGAAGGTTCTATGTAATAGCAGTATAGTGGAGGATAGCGCCACCTATTGGAATGTTCTATGTAATAGTAGTATAGTGGAGGACAGCGCCACATATTGGAAGGTTCGATGTAATAGCAGTATAGTGGATGGGTCTATGTAATAGCAGTATAGTGGAGGACAGCGCCACCTATTGGAAGGTTCTATGTATTAGCAGTATAGTGGAGGACAGCGCCACCTATTGGAATGTTCTATGTAATAGCAGTATAGTGGAGGACAGCGCCATCTATTGTAATGTTCTATGTCATAGCAGTTTAGTGGAGGATAGAGCCAACTATTGGAAGGTTCTATGTAATAGCAGTACAGTGGAAAACAGCGCCACCTATTGGAAGGTTCTATGTAATAGCAGTATAGTGGAGGACAGCGCCACCTATTGGAAGGTTCTATGTAATAGCAGTATAGTGGAGGACAGCGCCACCTATTGGAAGGTTCTATGTAATAGCATTATAGTGGAGGACAGCGCCACCTATTGGAATGTTCTATGTAATAGCAGTATAGTGGAGGACAGCGCCACCTATTGGAAGGTTCTATGTAATAGCAGTATAGTGGAGGACAGCGCCACCTATTGGAAGGTTCTATGTAATAGCAGTATAGTGGAGGACAGCGCCACCTATTGGAATGGTCTATGTAATAGCAGTATAGTGGAGGACAGCGCCACCTATTGGAAGGTTCTATATAATAGCAGTATAGTGGAGGACAGCGCCACCTATTGGAAGGTTCTTTATAATAGCAGTATAGTGGAGGACAGCGCCACCTATTGGAGGGGTCTATGTAATAGCAGTATAGTGGAGGACAGCGCCACCTACTGGAGGGGTCTATGTAATAGCAGTATAGTGGAGGACAGCGCCACCTATTGGAAGGTTCTATGTAATAGCAGTATAGTGGAGGACAGCGCCACCTATTGGAAGGTTCTATGTAATAGCAGTATAATGGAGAACAGCGCCACCTACTGGAGGGGTCTATGTAATAGCAGTATAGTGGAGGACAGCGCCACCTACTGGAAGGGTCTATGTAATAGCAGTACAGTGGAGAACAGCGCCACCTATTGGAAGGTTCTATATAATAGCAGTATAGTGGAGAACAGCGCCACCTATTGGAAGGTTCTATGTAATAGCAGTATAGTGGAGGACAGCGCCACCTATTGGAAGGTTCTATGTAATAGCAGTATAGTGGAGGACAGCGCCACCTATTGGAAGGTTCTATGTAATAGCAGTATAGTGGAGGACAGCGCCACCTATTGGAATGTTCTATGTAATAGCAGTATAGTGGAGGACAGCGCCACATATTGGAAGGTTCTATGTAATAGCAGTATAGTGGATGGGTCTATGTAATAGCAGTATAGTGGAGGACAGCGCCACCTATTGGAAGGTTCTATGTATTAGCAGTATAGTGGAGGACAGCGCCACCTATTGGAATGTTCTATGTAATAGCAGTATAGTGGAGGACAGCGCCACATATTGGAAGGTTCTATGTAATAGCAGTATAGTGGAGGACAGCGCCACCTATTGTAATGTTCTATGTCATAGCAGTTTAGTGGAGGATAGAGCCAACTATTGGAAGGTTCTATGTAATAGCAGTACAGTGGAAAACAGCGCCACCTATTGGAAGGTTCTATGTAATAGCACTATAGTGGAGGACAGCGCCACCTATTGGAAGGTTCTATGTAATAGCAGTATAGTGGAGGACAGCGCCACCTATTGGAAGGTTCTATGTAATAGCATTATAGTGGAGGACAGCGCCACCTATTGGAATGTTCTATGTTATAGCAGTATAGTGGAGGACAGCGCCACCTATTGGAAGGTTCTATGTAATAGCAGTATAGTGGAGGACAGCGCCACCTATTGGAAGGTTCTATGTAATAGCAGTATAGTGGAGGACAGCGCCACCTATTGGAATGTTCTATGTAATAGCAGTATAGTGGAGGATAGCGCCACATATTGGAAGGTTCTGTGTAATAGCAGTATAGTGGATGGGTCTATGTAATAGCAGTATAGTGGAGGACAGCGCCACCTATTGGTAGGTTCTATGTATTAGCAGTATAGTGGAGGACAGCGCCACCTATTGGAAGGTTCTATGTAATAGCAGTATAGTGGAGGACAGCACCACCTATTGGAATGTTCTATGTAATAGCAGTATAGTGGAGGACAGCGCCACCTATTGGAAGGTTCTATGTAATAGCAGTATAGTGGAGAACAGCGCCACCTACTGGAGGGGTCTATGTAATAGCAGTATAGTGGAGGACAGCGCCACCTACTGGAGGGGTCTATGTAATAGCAGTATAGTGGAGGACAGCGCCGCCTATTGGAAGGTTCTATGTAATAGCAGTATAGTGGAGGACAGCGCCACTAATTGGAAGGTTCTATGTAATAGCAGTATAGTGGAGAACAGCGCCACCTATTGGAAGGTTCTATATAATAGCAGTATAGTGGAGGACAGCGCCACCTATTGGAATGTTCTATGTAATAGCAGTATAGTGGAGGACAGCGCCAACTATTGGAATATTCTATGTAATAGCAGTATAGTGGAGGGCAGCGCCACCTATTGGAAGGTTCTATGTAATAGCATTATAGTGGAGGACAGCGCCACCTATTGGAATGTTCTATGTAATAGCAGTATAGTGGAGGACAGCGCCACCTATTGGAATGTTCTATGTAATAGCAGTATAGTGGAGGACAGCGCCACCTATTGGAATGTTCTATGTAATAGCAGTATAGTGGAGGGCAGCGCCACCTATTGGAAGGTTCTATGTAATAGCATTATAGTGGAGGACAGCGCCACCTATTGGAATGTTCTATGTAATAGCAGTATAGTGGAGGACAGCGCCACCTATTGGAAGGTTCTATGTAATAGCAGTATAGTGGAGGACAGCGCCACCTATTGGAAGGTACTATGTAATAGCAGTATAGTGGAGGACAGCGCCACCTATTGGAATGTTCTATGTCATAGCAGTATAGTGGAGATTAGCGCCACCTATTGGAAGGTTCTATGTAATAGCAGTACAGTGGAGAACAGCGCCACCTATTGGAAGGTTCTATGTAATAGCAGTATAGTGAAGGACAGCGCCACCTATTGGAATGTTCTATGTAATAGCAGTATAGTGGAGGACAGCGCCACCTATTGGAAGGTTCTATATAATAGCAGTATAGTGGAGGACAGTGCCACCTATTGGAAGGTTCTATGTAATAGCAGTATAGTGGAAGACAGCACCACCTATTGGAAGGTTCTATGTAATAGCAGTATAGTGGAGGACAGCACCACCTATTGGAATGTTCTATGTAATAGCAGTATAGTGGAGGACAGCACCACCTATTGGAATGTTCTATGTAATAGCAGTATAGTGGAGGACAGCGCCACCTAATGGAAGGTTCTATGTAATAGCAGTATAGTGGAGGACAGCGCCACCTATTGGAAGGTTCTATGTAATAGCAGTATAGTGGAGGACAGCGCCACCTATTGGAATGTTCTATGTAATAGCAGTATAGTGGAGGACAGCGCCACCTATTGGAAGGTTCTATATAATAGCAGTATAGTGGAGGACAGCGCCACCTATTGGAAGGTTCAATGTAATAGCAGTATAGTGGAGGACAGCACCACCTACTGGAGGGGTCTATGTAATAGCAGTACAGTGGAGAACAGCGCCACCTATTGGAAGGTTCTATATAATAGCAGTATAGTGGAGGACAGCGCCACCTATTGGAATGTTCTATGTAATAGCAGTATAGTGGAGGACAGCGCCACCTATTGGAAGGTTCTATGTAATAGCAGTATAGTGGAGGACAGCGCCACCTATTGGAAGGTTCTATATAATAGCAGTATAGTGGAGGACAGCGCCACCTATTGGAATGTTCTATGTAATAGCAGTATAGTGGAGGACAGCGCCACCTTATGGAAGGTTCTATGTAATAGCAGTATAGTGGAGGACAGCGCCACCTATTGGAATGTTCTATGTAATAGCAGTATAGTGGAGGACAGCGCCACCTATTGGAAGGTTCTATATAATAGCAGTATAGTGGAGGATAGCGCCACATATTGGAAGGTTCTATGTAATAGCAGTATAGTGGATGGGTCTATGTAATAGCAGTATAGTGGAGGACAGCGCCACCTATTTGAAGGTTCTATGTATTAGCAGTATAGTGGAGGACAGCGCCACCTATTGGAAGGTTCTATGTAATAGCAGTATAGTGGAGGACAGCACCACCTATAGTGGAGGACAGCGCCACCTATTGGAAGGTTCTATATAATAGCAGTATAGTGGAGGACAGCGCCACATATTGGAAGGTTCTATGTAATAGCAGTATAGTGGATGGGTCTATGTAATAGCAGTATAGTGGAGGACAGCGCCACCTATTGGTAGGTTCTATGTATTAGCAGTATAGTGGAGGACAGCGCCACCTATGGGTAGGTTCTATATAATAGCAGTATAGTGGAGGACAGCGCCACTTATTGGAATGTTCTATGTAATAGCAGTATAGTGGAGGACAGCGCCACCTATTGGAAGGTTCTATGTAATAGCAGTATAGGGGAGGACAGCGCCACCTATTGGAATGTTCTATGTAATAGCAGTATAGTGGAGGATAGCGCCACATATTGGAAGGTTCTATGTAATAGCAGTATAGTGGATGGGTCTATGTAATAGCAGTATAGTGGAGGACAGCGCCACCTATTGGTAGGTTCTATGTATTAGCAGTATAGTGGAGGACAGCGCCACCTATTGGAAGGTTCTATGTAATAGCAGTATAGTGGAGGACAGCACCACCTATTGGAATGTTCTATGTAATAGCAGTATAGTGGAGGACAGCGCCACCTATTGGAAGGTTCTATGTAATAGCAGTATAGTGGAGAACAGCGCCACCTACTGGAGGGGTCTATGTAATAGCAGTATAGTGGAGGACAGCGCCACCTACTGGAGGGGTCTATGTAATAGCAGTATAGTGGAGGACAGCGCCGCCTATTGGAAGGTTCTATGTAATAGCAGTATAGTGGAGGACAGCGCCACCTATTGGAAGGTTCTATGTAATAGCAGTATAGTGGAGAACAGCGCCACCTATTGGAAGGTTCTATATAATAGCAGTATAGTGGAGGACAGCGCCACCTATTGGAATGTTCTATGTAATAGCAGTATAGTGGAGGACAGCGCCAACTATTGGAATGTTCTATGTAATAGCAGTGTAGTGGAGGGCAGCGCCACCTATTGGAAGGTTCTATGTAATAGCATTATAGTGGAGGACAGCGCCACCTATTGGAATGTTCTATGTAATAGCAGTATAGTGGAGGACAGCGCCACCTATTGGAATGTTCTATGTAATAGCAGTATAGTGGAGGACAGCGCCACCTATTGGAATGTTCTATGTAATAGCAGTATAGTGGAGGGCAGCGCCACCTATTGGAAGGTTCTATGTAATAGCATTATAGTGGAGGACAGCGCCACCTATTGGAATGTTCTATGTAATAGCAGTATAGTGGAGGACAGCGCCACCTATTGGAATGTTCTATGTAATAGCAGTATAGTGGAGGACAGCGCCACATATTGGAAGGTTCTATGTAATAGCAGTATAGTGGATGGGTCTATGTAATAGCAGTATAGTGGAGGACAGCGCCACCTATTGGAAGGTTCTATGTATTAGCAGTATAGTGGAGGACAGCGCCACCTATTGGAAGGTTCTATGTAATAGCAGTATAGTGGAGGACAGCACCACCTATTGGAATGTTCTATGTAATAGCAGTATAGTGGAGGACAGCGCCACCTATTGGAATGTTCTATGTAATAGCAGTATAGTGGAGGACAGCGCCACATATTGGAAGGTTCTATGTAATAGCAGTATAGTGGATGGGTCTATGTAATAGCAGTATAGTGGAGGACAGCGCCACCTATTGGAAGGTTCTATGTATTAGCAGTATAATGGAGGACAGCGCCACCTATTGGAAGGTTCTATGTAATAGCAGTATAGAGGAGAACAGCGCCACCTACTGGAGGGGTCTATGTAATAGCAGAATAGTGGAGGACAGCGCCACCTATTGGAAGGTTCTATGTAATAGCAGTATAGTGGAGGACAGCGCCACCTATTGGAAGGTTCTATGTAATAGCAGTATAGTGGAGGACAGCACCACCTATAGTGGAGGACAGCGCCACCTATTGGAAGGTTCTATATAATAGCAGTATAGTGGAGGACAGCGCCACATATTGGAAGGTTCTATGTAATAGCAGTATAGTGGATGGGTCTATGTAATAGCAGTATAGTGGAGGACAGCACCACCTATTGGAAGGTTCTATGTATTAGCAGTATAGTGGAGGACAGCGCCACCTATGGGTAGGTTCTATATAATAGCAGTATAGTGGAGGACAGCGCCACCTATTGGAATGTTCTATGTAATAGCAGTATAGTGGAGGACAGCGCCACCTATTGGAAGGTTCTATGTAATAGCAGTATAGTGGAGGACAGCGCCACCTATTGGAATGTTCTATGTAATAGCAGTATAGTGGAGGATAGCGCCACATATTGGAAGGTTCTATGTAATAGCAGTATAGTGGATGGGTCTATGTAATAGCAGTATAGTGGAGGACAGCGCCACCTATTGGTAGGTTCTATGTATTAGCAGTATAGTGGAGGACAGCGCCACCTATTGGAAGGTTCTATGTAATAGCAGTATAGTGGAGGACAGCACCACCTATTGGAATGTTCTATGTAATAGCAGTATAGTGGAGGACAGCGCCACCTATTGGAAGGTTCTATGTAATAGCTGTATAGTGGAGAACAGCGCCACCTACTGGAGGGGTCTATGTAATAGCAGTATAGTGGAGGACAGCGCCACCTACTGGATGGGTCTATGTAATAGCAGTATAGTGGAGGACAGCGCCGCCTATTGGAAGGTTCTATGTAATAGCAGTATAGTGGAGGACAGCGCCACCTATTGGAAGGTTCTATGTAATAGCAGTATAGTGGAGAACAGCGCCACCTATTGGAAGGTTCTATATAATAGCAGTATAGTGGAGGACAGCGCCACCTATTGGAATGTTCTATGTAATAGCAGTATAGTGGAGGACAGCGCCAACTATTGGAATGTTCTATGTAATAGCAGTATAGTGGAGGGCAGCGCCACCTATTGGAAGGTTCTATGTAATAGCATTATAGTGGAGGACAGCGCCACCTATTGGAATGTTCTATGTAATAGCAGTATAGTGGAGGACAGCGCCACCTATTGGAATGTTCTATGTAATAGCAGTATAGTGGAGGACAGCGCCACCTATTGGAATGTTCTATGTAATAGCAGTATAGTGGAGGGCAGCGCCACCTATTGGAAGGTTCTATGTAATAGCATTATAGTGGAGGACAGCGCCACCTATTGGAATGTTCTATGTAATAGCAGTATAGTGGAGGACAGCGCCACCTATTGGAAGGTTCTATGTAATAGCAGTATAGTGGAGGACAGCGCCACCTATTGGAAGGTACTATGTAATAGCAGTATAGTGGAGGACAGCGCCACCTATTGGAATGTTCTATGTCATAGCAGTATAGTGGAGATTAGCGCCACCTATTGGAAGGTTCTATGTAATAGCAGTACAGTGGAGAACAGCGCCACCTATTGGAAGGTTCTATGTAATAGCAGTATAGTGAAGGACAGCGCCACCAATTGGAATGTTCTATGTAATAGCAGTATAGTGGAGGACAGCGCCACCTATTGGAAGGTTCTATATAATAGCAGTATAGTGGAGGACAGTGCCACCTATTGGAAGGTTCTATGTAATAGCAGTATAGTGGGAGACAGCACCACCTATTGGAAGGTTCTATGTAATAGCAGTATAGTGGAGGACAGCACCACCTATTGGAATGTTCTATGTAATAGCAGTATAGTGGAGGACAGCACCACCTATTGGAATGTTCTATGTAATAGCAGTATAGTGGAGGACAGCGCCACCTAATGGAAGGTTCTATGTAATAGCAGTATAGTGGAGGACAGCGCCACCTATTGGAAGGTTCTATGTAATAGCAGTATAGTGGAGGACAGCGCCACCTATTGGAATGTTCTATGTAATAGCAGTATAGTGGAGGACAGCGCCACCTATTGGAAGGTTCTATATAATAGCAGTATAGTGGAGGACAGCGCCACCTATTGGAAGGTTCAATGTAATAGCAGTATAGTGGAGGACAGCACCACCTACTGGAGGGGTCTATGTAATAGCAGTACAGTGGAGAACAGCGCCACCTATTGGAAGGTTCTATGTAATAGCAGTATAGTGGAGGACAGCGCCACCTATTGGAAGGTTCTATATAATAGCAGTATAGTGGAGGACAGCGCCACCTATTGGAATGTTCTATGTAATAGCAGTATAGTGGAGGACAGCGCCACCTTATGGAAGGTTCTATGTAATAGCAGTATAGTGGAGGACAGCGCCACCTATTGGAATGTTCTATGTAATAGCAGTATAGTGGAGGACAGCGCCACCTATTGGAAGGTTCTATATAATAGCAGTATAGTGGAGGATAGTGCCACATTTTGGAAGGTTCTATGTAATAGCAGTATAGTGGATGGGTCTATGTAATAGCAGTATAGTGGAGGACAGCGCCACCTATTTGAAGGTTCTATGTATTAGCAGTATAGTGGAGGACAGCGCCACCTATTGGAAGGTTCTATGTAATAGCAGTATAGTGAAGGACAGCACCACCTATAGTGGAGGACAGCGCCACCTATTGGAAGGTTCTATATAATAGCAGTATAGTGGAGGACAGCGCCACATATTGGAAGGTTCTATGCAATAGCAGTATAGTGGATGGGTCTATGTAATAGCAGTATAGTGGAGGACAGCACCACCTATTGGAAGGTTCTATGTATTAGCAGTATAGTGGAGGACAGCGCCACCTATGGGTAGGTTCTATATAATAGCAGTATAGTGGAGGACAGCGCCACCTATTGGAATGTTCTATGTAATAGCAGTATAGTGGAGGACAGCGCCACCTATTGGAAGGTTCTATGTAATAGCAGTATAGTGGAGGACAGCGCCACCTATTGGAAGGTTCTATATAATAGCAGTATAGTGGAGGACAGCGCCACCTATTGGAATGTTCTATGTAATAGCAGTATAGTGGAGGACAGCGCCACCTTATGGAAGGTTCTATGTAATAGCAGTATAGTGGAGGACAGCGCCACCTATTGGAATGTTCTATGTAATAGCAGTATAGTGGAGGACAGCGCCACCTATTGGAAGGTTCTATATAATAGCAGTATAGTGGAGGATAGTGCCACATTTTGGAAGGTTCTATGTAATAGCAGTATAGTGGATGGGTCTATGTAATAGCAGTATAGTGGAGGACAGCGCCACCTATTTGAAGGTTCTATGTATTAGCAGTATAGTGGAGGACAGCGCCACCTATTGGAAGGTTCTATGTAATAGCAGTATAGTGAAGGACAGCACCACCTATAGTGGAGGACAGCGCCACCTATTGGAAGGTTCTATATAATAGCAGTATAGTGGAGGACAGCGCCACATATTGGAAGGTTCTATGCAATAGCAGTATAGTGGATGGGTCTATGTAATAGCAGTATAGTGGAGGACAGCACCACCTATTGGAAGGTTCTATGTATTAGCAGTATAGTGGAGGACAGCGCCACCTATGGGTAGGTTCTATATAATAGCAGTATAGTGGAGGACAGCGCCACCTATTGGAATGTTCTATGTAATAGCAGTATAGTGGAGGACAGCGCCACCTATTGGAAGGTTCTATGTAATAGCAGTATAGTGGAGGACAGCGCCACCTATTGGAATGTTCTATGTAATAGCAGTATAGTGGAGGATAGCGCCACATATTGGAAGGTTCTATGTAATAGCAGTATAGTGGATGGGTCTATGTAATAGCAGTATAGTGGAGGACAGCGCCACCTATTGGTAGGTTCTATGTATTAGCAGTATAGTGGAGGACAGCACCACCTATTGGAAGGTTCTATGTAATAGCAGTATAGTGGAGGACAGCACCACCTATTGGAATGTTCTATGTAATAGCAGTATAGTGGAGGACAGCGCCACCTATTGGAAGGTTCTATGTAATAGCAGTATAGTGGAGAACAGCGCCACCTACTGGAGGGGTCTATGTAATAGCAGTATAGTGGAGGACAGCGCCACCTACTGGAGGGGTCTATGTAATAGCAGTATAGTGGAGGACAGCGCCACCTATTGGAAGGTTCTATGTAATAGCATTATAGTGGAGGACAGCGCCACCTATTGGAATGTTCTATGTAATAGCAGTATAGTGGAGGACAGCGCCACCTATTGGAATGTTCTATGTAATAGCAGTATAGTGGAGGACAGCGCCACCTATTGGAATGTTCTATGTAATAGCAGTATAGTGGAGGGCAGCGCCACCTATTGGAAGGTTCTATGTAATAGCATTATAGTGGAGGACAGCGCCACCTATTGGAATGTTCTATGTAATAGCAGTATAGTGGAGGACAGCGCCACCTATTGGAAGGTTCTATGTAATAGCAGTATAGTGGAGGACAGCGCCACCTATTGGAAGGTACTATGTAATAGCAGTATAGTGGAGGACAGCGCCACCTATTGGAATGTTCTATGTCATAGCAGTATAGTGGAGATTAGCGCCACCTATTGGAAGGTTCTATGTAATAGCAGTATAGTGGAGGACAGCGCCACCTATTGGAAGGTTCTATGTAATAGCAGTATAGTGGAGAACAGCGCCACCTATTGGAAGGTTCTATATAATAGCAGTATAGTGGAGGACAGCGCCACCTATTGGAATGTTCTATGTAATAGCAGTATAGTGGAGGACAGCGCCAACTATTGGAATGTTCTATGTAATAGCAGTATAGTGGAGGGCAGCGCCACCTATTGGAAGGTTCTATGTAATAGCATTATAGTGGAGGACAGCGCCACCTATTGGAATGTTCTATGTAATAGCAGTATAGTGGAGGGCAGCGCCACCTATTGGAAGGTTCTATGTAATAGCATTATAGTGGAGGACAGCGCCACCTATTGGAATGTTCTATGTAATAGCAGTATAGTGGAGGACAGCGCCACCTATTGGAATGTTCTATGTAATAGCAGTATAGTGGAGGACAGCGCCACCTATTGGAATGTTCTATGTAATAGCAGTATAGTGGAGGGCAGCGCCACCTATTGGAAGGTTCTATGTAATAGCATTATAGTGGAGGACAGCGCCACCTATTGGAATGTTCTATGTAATAGCAGTATAGTGGAGGACAGCGCCACCTATTGGAAGGTTCTATGTAATAGCAGTATAGTGGAGGACAGCGCCACCTATTGGAAGGTACTATGTAATAGCAGTATAGTGGAGGACAGCGCCACCTATTGGAATGTTCTATGTCATAGCAGTATAGTGGAGATTAGCGCCACCTATTGGAAGGTTCTATGTAATAGCAGTACAGTGGAGAACAGTGCCACCTATTGGAAGGTTCTATGTAATAGCAGTATAGTGAAGGACAGCGCCACCTATTGGAATGTTCTATGTAATAGCAGTATAGTGGAGGACAGCGCCACCTATTGGAAGGTTCTATATAATAGCAGTATAGTGGAGGACAGTGCCACCTATTGGAAGGTTCTATGTAATAGCAGTATAGTGGAGGACAGCACCACCTATTGGAAGGTTCTATGTAATAGCAGTATAGTGGAGGACAGCACCACCTATTGGAATGTTCTATGTAATAGCAGTATAGTGGAGGACAGCACCACCTATTGGAATGTTCTATGTAATAGCAGTATAGTGGAGGACAGCGCCACCTAATGGAAGGTTCTATGTAATAGCAGTATAGTGGAGGACAGCGCCACCTATTGGAAGGTTCTATGTAATAGCAGTATAGTGGAGGACAGCGCCACCTATTGGAATGTTCTATGTAATAGCAGTATAGTGGAGGACAGCGCCACCTATTGGAAGGTTCTATATAATAGCAGTATAGTGGAGGACAGCGCCACCTATTGGAAGGTTCAATGTAATAGCAGTATAGTGGAGGACAGCACCACCTACTGGAGGGGTCTATGTAAAAGCAGTACAGTGGAGAACAGCGCCACCTAATGGAAGGTTCTATATAATAGCAGTATAGTGGAGGACAGCGCCACCTATTGGAATGTTCTATGTAATAGCAGTATAGTGGAGGACAGCGCCACCTATTGGAAGGTTCTATGTAATAGCAGTATAGTGGAGGACAGCGCCACCTATTGGAAGGTTCTATATAATAGCAGTATAGTGGAGGACAGCGCCACCTATTGGAAGGTTCTATGTAATAGCAGTATAGTGGAGGACAGCACCACCTATTGGAATGTTCTATGTAATAGCAGTATAGTGGAGGACAGCGCCACCTATTGGAAGGTTCTATGTAATAGCAGTATAGTGGAGGACAGCGCCACCTATTGGAAGGTTCTATGTAATAGCAGTATAGTGGAGGACAGCGCCACCTATTGGAAGGTTCTATGTAATAGCAGTATAGTGGAGAACAGCGCCACCTATTGGAAGGTTCTATATAATAGCAGTATAGTGGAGGACAGCGCCACCTATTGGAATGTTCTATGTAATAGCAGTATAGTGGAGGACAGCGCCAACTATTGGAATGTTCTATGTAATAGCAGTATAGTGGAGGGCAGCGCCACCTATTGGAAGGTTCTATGTAATAGCATATAGTGGAGGACAGCGCCACCTATTGGAATGTTCTATGTAATAGCAGTATAGTGGAGGACAGCGCCACCTATTGGAATGTTCTATGTAATAGCAGTATAGTGGAGGACAGCTCCACCTATTGGAATGTTCTATGTAATAGCAGTATAGTGGAGGGCAGCGCCACCTATTGGAAGGTTCTATGTAATAGCATTATAGTGGAGGACAGCGCCACCTATTGGAATGTTCTATGTAATAGCAGTATAGTGGAGGACAGCGCCACCTATTGGAAGGTTCTATGTAATAGCAGTATAGTGGAGGACAGCGCCACCTATTGGAAGGTACTATGTAATAGCAGTATAGTGGAGGACAGCGCCACCTATTGGAATGTTCTATGTCATAGCAGTATAGTGGAGATTAGCGCCACCTATTGGAAGGTTCTATGTAATAGCAGTACAGTGGAGAACAGCGCCACCTATTGGAAGGTTCTATGTAATAGCAGTATAGTGAAGGACAGCGCCACCTATTGGAATGTTCTATGTAATAGCAGTATAGTGGAGGACAGCGCCACCTATTGGAAGGTTCTATATAATAGCAGTATAGTGGAGGACAGTGCCACCTATTGGAAGGTTCTATGTAATAGCAGTATAGTGGAGGACAGCACCACCTATTGGAAGGTTCTATGTAATAGCAGTATAGTGGAGGACAGCACCACCTATTGGAATGTTCTATGTAATAGCAGTATAGTGGAGGACAGCACCACCTATTGGAATGTTCTATGTAATAGCAGTATAGTGGAGGACAGCGCCACCTAATGGAAGGTTCTATGTAATAGCAGTATAGTGGAGGACAGCGCCACCTATTGGAAGGTTCTATGTAATAGCAGTATAGTGGAGGACAGCGCCACCTATTGGAATGTTCTATGTAATAGCAGTATAGTGGAGGACAGCGCCACCTATTGGAAGGTTCTATGTAATAGCAGTATAGTGGAGGACAGCGCCACCTATTGGAAGGTTCTATGTAATAGCAGTATAGTGGTTGCGTCTATGTAATAGCAGTATAGTGGAGGACAGCGCCACCTATTGGAAGGTTCTATGTATTAGCAGTATAGTGGAGGACAGCGCCACCTATTGGAAGGTTCTATGTAATAGCAGTATAGTGGAGGACAGCACCACCTATTGGAATGTTCTATGTAATAGCAGTATAGTGGAGGACAGCGCCACCTATTGGAAGGTTCTATGTAATAGCAGTATAGTGGAGGACAGCGCCACCTATTGGAAGGTTCTATGTAATAGCAGTATAGTGGAGGACAGCGCCACCTATTGGAAGGTTCTATGTAATAGCAGTATAGTGGAGGACAGCGCCACCTATTGGAAGGTTCTATATAATAGCAGTATAGTGGAGGACAGCGCCACCTATTGGAAGGTTCTATGTAATAGCAGTATAGTGGAGGACAGCGCCACCTATTGGAATGTTCTATGTAATAGCAGTATAGTGGAGGACAGCGCCACATATTGGAAGGTTCTATGTAATAGCAGTATAGTGGATGGGTCTATGTAATAGCAGTATAGTGGAGGACAGCACCACCTATTGGAAGGTTCTATGTATTAGCAGTATAGTGGAGGACAGCGCCACCTATTGGAAGGTTCTATGTAATAGCAGTATAGTGGAGGACAGCACCACCTATTGGAATGTTCTATGTAATAGCAGTATAGTGGAGGGCAGCGCCACATATTCGAAGGTTCTATGTAATAGCAGTATAGTGGATGGGTCTATGTAATAGCAGTATAGTGGAGGACAGCGCCACCTATTGGAAGGTTCTATGTATTAGCAGTATAGTGGAGCATAGCGCCACCTATTGGAAGGTTCTATGTAATAGCAGTATAGTGGAGGACAGCACCACCAATTGGAATGTTCTATGTAATAGCAGTATAGTGGAGGACAGCGCCACCTATTGGTAGGTTCTATGTAATAGCAGTATAGTGGAGAACAGCGCCACCTACTGGAGGGGTCTATGTAATAGCAGTATAGTGGAGAACAGCGCCACCTACTGGAGGGGTCTATGTAATAGCAGTATAGTGGAGGACAGCGAAACCTATTGGAATGTTCTATGTAATAGCAGTATAGTGGAGGACAGCGCCACCAATTGGAAGGTTCTATGTAATAGCAGTATAGTGGAGGACAGCTCCACCTATTGGAATGTTCTATGTAATAGCAGTATAGTGGAGGACAGCGCCACCTATTGGAAGGTTCTATGTAATAGCAGTATAGTGGAGGACAGCGCCACCTATTGGAAGGTTCTATATAATATCAGTATAGTGGAGGACAGCGCCACCTATTGGAAGGTTCTATATAATATCAGTATAGTGGAGGACAGCGCCACCTATTGGAATGTTCTATGTAATAGCAGTATAGTGGAGGACAGCGCCACCTATTGGAATGTTCTATGTAATAGCAGTATAGTGGAGGGCAGCGCCACCTATTGGAAGGTTCTATGTAATAGCATTATAGTGGAGGACAGCGCCACCTATTGGAATGTTCTATGTAATAGCAGTATAGAGGAGGACAGCGCCACCTATTGGAAGGTTCTATGTAATAGCAGTATAGTGGAGGACAGCACAACCTATTGGAAGGTTCTATGTAATAGCAGTATAGTGGAGGACAGCGCCACCTATTGGAATGTTCTATGTAATAGCAGTATAGTGGAGGATAGCGCCACCTATTGGAAGGTTCTATGTAATAGCAGTACAGTGGAGAACAGCGCCACCTATTGGAAGGTTCTATGTAATAGCAGTATAGTGGAGGACAGCGCCACCTATTGGAAGGTTCTATGTAATAGCAGTATAGTGGAGGACAGCGCCACCTATTGGAAGGTTCTATATAATAGCAGTATAGTGGAGGAAAGCGCCACCTATTGGAATGTTCTATGTAATAGCAGTATAGTGGAGGACAGCGCCACCTATTGGAAGGTTCTATGTAATAGCAGTATAGTGGAGGACAGCGCCACCTATTGGAATGTTCTATGTAATAGCAGTATAGTGGAGGACAGCGCCACCTATTGGAAGGTTCTATGTATTAGCAGTATAGTGGAGGACAGCGCCACCTATTGGAAGGTTCTATGTAATAGCAGTATAGTGGAGGACAGCACCACCTATTGGAATGTTCTATGTAATAGCAGTATAGTGGAGGACAGCGCCACCTATTGGAAGGTACTATATAATAGCAGTATAGTGGAGAACAGCGCCACCTACTGGAGGGCTCTATGTAATAGCAGTATAGTGGAGGACAGCGCCACCTACTGGAGGGGTCTATGTAATAGCAGTACAGTGGAGAACAGCGCCACCTATTGGAAGGTTCTATATAATAGCAGTATAGTGGAGGACAGCGCCACCTATTGGAATGTTCTATGTAATAGCAGTATAGTGGAGGACAGCGCCACCTATTGGAATGTTCTATGTAATAGCAGTATAGTGGAGGACAGTGCCACCTATTGGAATGTTCTATGTAATAGCAGTATAGTGGAGGACAGCGCCACCTATTGGAAGGTTCTATGTAATAGCAGTATAGTGGAGAACAGCGCCACCTACTGGAGGGGTCTATGTAATAGCAGTATAGTGGAGGACAGCGCCACCTATTGGAAGGTTCTATGTAATAGCAGTATAGTGGAGGACAGCGCCACCTATTGGAAGGTTCTATGTAATAGCAGTATAGTGGAGGACAGCGCCACCTATTGGAAGGTTCTATGTAATAGCATTATAGTGGAGGACAGCGCCACCTATTGGAAGGTTCTATGTAATAGCATTATAGTGGAGGACAGCGCCACCTATTGGAATGTTCTATGTAATAGCAGTATAGTGGAGGACAGCGCCACCTATTGGAAGGTTCTATGTAATAGCAGTATAGTGGAGGACAGCACAACCTATTGGAATGTTCTATGTAATAGCAGTATAGTGGAGGACAGCGCCACCTATTGGAAGGTTCTATGTATTAGCAGTATAGTGGAGGACAGCGCCACCTATTGGAAGGTTCTATGTAATAGCAGTATAGTGGAGGACAGCACCACCTATTGGAATGTTCTATGTAATAGCAGTATAGTGGAGGACAGCGCCACCTATTGGAAGGTACTATATAATAGCAGTATAGTGGAGAACAGCGCCACCTACTGGAGGGGTCTATGTAATAGCAGTATAGTGGAGGACAGCGCCACCTACTGGAGGGGTCTATGTAATAGCAGTACAGTGGAGAACAGCGCCACCTATTGGAAGGTTCTATATAATAGCAGTATAGTGGAGGACAGCGCCACCTATTGGAATGTTCTATGTAATAGCAGTATAGTGGAGGACAGCGCCACCTATTGGAATGTTCTATGTAATAGCAGTATAGTGGAGGACAGTGCCACCTATTGGAATGTTCTATGTAATAGCAGTATAGTGGAGGACAGCGCCACCTATTGGAAGGTTCTATGTAATAGCAGTATAGTGGAGAACAGCGCCACCTACTGGAGGGGTCTATGTAATAGCAGTATAGTGGAGGACAGCGCCACCTATTGGAAGGTTCTATGTAATAGCAGTATAGTGGAGGACAGCGCCACCTATTGGAAGGTTATATGTAATAGCAGTATAGTGGAGGACAGCGCCACCTATTGGAAGGTTCTATGTAATTGCAGTATAGTGGAGGACAGCGCCACCTATTGGAATGTTCTATGTCATAGCAGTAGAGTGGAGGATAGCGCCACCTATTGGAAGTTTCTATGTAATAGCAGTACAGTGGAGAACAGCGCCACCTATTTGAGGCTTCTATGTAATAGCAGTATAGTGGAGGACAGCGCCACCTATTGGAAGGTTCTATGTAATAGCAGTATAGTGGAGGACAGCGCCACCTATGGGTAGGTTCTATATAATAGCAGTATAGTGGAGGACAGCGCCACCTATTGGAATGTTCTATGTAATAGCAGTATAGTGGAGGACAGCGCCACCTATTGGAAGGTTCTATGTAATAGCAGTATAGTGGAGGACAGCGCCACCTATTGGAATGTTCTATGTAATAGTAGTATAGTGGAGGATAGCGCCACATATTGGAAGGTTCTATGTAATAGCAGTATAGTGGATGGGTCTATGTAATAGCAGTATAGTGGAGGACAGCGCCACCTATTGGTAGGTTCTATGTATTAGCAGTATAGTGGAGGACAGCGCCACCTATTGGAAGTTTCTATGTAATAGCAGTATAGTGGAGGACATCACCACCTATTGGAATGTTCTATGTAATAGCAGTATAGTGGAGGACAGCGCCACCTATTGGAAGGTTCTATGTAATAGCAGTATAGTGGAGAACAGCGCCACCTACTGGAGGGGTCTATGTAATAGCAGTATAGTGGAGGACAGCGCCACCTACTGGAGGGGTCTATGTAATAGCAGTATAGTGGAGGACAGCGCCACCTATTGGAATGTTCTATGTAATAGCAGTATAGTGGAGGACAGCGCCACCTATTGGAAGGTTCTATATAATAGCAGTATAGTGGAGGACAGCGCCACCTATTGGAAGGTTCTATGTAATAGCAGTATAGTGGAGAACAGTGCCACCTACTGGAGGGGTCTATGTAATAGCAGTATAGTGGAGGACAGCGCCACCTACTGGAGGGGTCTATGTAATAGCAGTATAGTGGAGGACAGCGCCACCTATTGGAAGGTTCTATGTAATAGCAGTATAGTGGAGGACAGCGCCACCTATTGGAAGGTTCTATGTAATAGCAGTATAGTGGAGAACAGCGCCACCTACTGGAGGGGTCTATGTAATAGCAGTATAGTGGAGGACAGCACCACCTACTGGAGGGGTCTATGTAATAGCAGTACAGTGGAGAACAGCGCCACCTATTGGAAGGTTCTATATAATAGCAGTATAGTGGAGGACAGCGCCACCTATTGGAATGTTCTATGTAATAGCAGTATAGTGGAGGACAGCGCCACCTATTGGAAGGTTCTATGTAATAGCAGTATAGTGGAGGACAGCGCCACCTATTGGAAGGTTCTATATAATAGCAGTATAGTGGAGGACAGCGCCACCTATTGGAATGTTCTATGTAATAGCAGTATAGTGGAGGACAGCGCCACCTTATGGAAGGTTCTATGTAATAGCAGTATAGTGGAGGACAGCGCCACCTATTGGAATGTTCTATGTAATAGCAGTATAGTGGAGGACAGCGCCAACTATTGGAATGTTCTATGTAATAGCAGTATAGTGGAGGGCAGCGCCACCTATTGGAAGGTTCTATGTAATAGCATTATAGTGGAGGACAGCGCCACCTATTGGAATGTTCTATGTAATAGCAGTATAGTGGAGGACAGTGCCACCTATTGGAATGTTCTATGTAATAGCAGTATAGTGGAGGACAGCGCCACCTATTGGAATGTTCTATGTAATAGCAGTATAGTGGAGGGCAGCGCCACCTATTGGAAGGTTCTATGTAATAGCATTATAGTGGAGGACAGCGCCACCTATTGGAATGTTCTATGTAATAGCAGTATAGTGGAGGACAGCGCCACCTATTGGAAGGTTCTATGTAATAGCAGTATAGTGGAGGACAGCGCCACCTATTGGAAGGTACTATGTAATAGCAGTATAGTGGAGGACAGCGCCACCTATTGGAATGTTCTATGTCATAGCAGTATAGTGGAGGATAGCGCCACCTATTGGAAGGTTCTATGTAATAGCAGTACAGTGGAGAACAGCGCCACCTATTGGAAGGTTCTATGTAATAGCAGCATAGTGGAGGACAGCGCCACCTATTGGAACGTTCTATGTAATAGCAGTATAGTGGAGGACAGCGCCACCTATTGGAAGGTTCTATATAATAGCAGTATAGTGGAGAACAGCGCCACCTATTGGAAGGTTCTATGTAATAGCAGTATAGTGGAGGACAGCGCCACCTATTGGAAGGTTCTATGTAATAGCAGTATAGTGGAGGACAGCGCCACCTATTGGAAGGTTCTATATAATAGCAGTATAGTGGAGGACAGCGCCACCTATTGGAAGGTTCTATGTAATAGCAGTATAGTGGAGGATAGCGCCACCTATTGGAATGTTCTATGTAATAGTAGTATAGTGGAGGACAGCGCCACATATTGGAAGGTTCTATGTAATAGCAGTATAGTGGATGGGTCTATGTAATAGCAGTATAGTGGAGGACAGCGCCACATATTGGAAGGTTCTATGTATTAGCAGTATAGTGGGGGACAGCGCCACCTATTGGAATGTTCTATGTAATAGCAGTATAGTGGAGGACAGCGCCACATATTGGAAGGTTCTATGTAATAGCAGTATAGTGGAGGACAGCGCCACCTATTGTAATGTTCTATGTCATAGCAGTTTAGTGGAGGATAGAGCCAACTATTGGAAGGTTCTATGTAATAGCAGTACAGTGGAAAACAGCGCCACCTATTGGAAGGTTCTATGTAATAGCAGTATAGTGGAGGACAGCGCCACCTATTGGAAGGTTCTATGTAATAGCAGTATAGTGGAGGACAGCGCCACCTATTGGAAGGTTCTATGTAATAGCATTATAGTGGAGGACAGCGCCACCTATTGGAATGTTCTATGTAATAGCAGTATAGTGGAGGACAGCGCCACCTATTGGAAGGTTCTATGTAATAGCAGTATAGTGGAGGACAGCGCCACCTATTGGAATGTTCTATGTAATAGCAGTATAGTGGAGGACAGCGCCACCTATTGGAAGGTTCTATATAATAGCAGTATAGTGGAGGACAGCGCCACCTATTGGAAGGTTCTTTATAATAGCAGTATAGTGGAGGACAGCGCCACCTATTGGAGGGGTCTATGTAATAGCAGTATAGTGGAGGACAGCGCCACCTACTGGAGGGGTCTATGTAATAGCAGTATAGTGGAGGACAGCGCCACCTATTGGAAGGTTCTATGTAATAGCAGTATAGTGGAGGACAGCGCCACCTATTGGAAGGTTCTATGTAATAGCAGTATAATGGAGAACAGCGCCACCTACTGGAGGGGTCTATGTAATAGCAGTATAGTGGAGGACAGCGCCACCTACTGGAGGGGTCTATGTAATAGCAGTACAGTGGAGAACAGCGCCACCTATTGGAAGGTTCTATATAATAGCAATATAGTGGAGAACAGCGCCACCTATTGGAAGGTTCTATGTAATAGCAGTATAGTGGAGGACAGCGCCACCTATTGGAAGGTTCTATGTAATAGCAGTATAGTGGAGGACAGCGCCACCTATTGGAAGGTTCTATGTAATAGCAGTATAGTGGAGGACAGCGCCACCTATTGGAATGTTCTATGTAATAGCAGTATAGTGGAGGACAGCGCCACCTATTGGAAGGTTCTATGTAATAGCAGTATAGTGGATGGGTCTATGTAATAGCAGTATAGTGGAGGACAGCGCCACCTATTGGAAGGTTCTATGTATTAGCAGTATAGTGGAGGACAGCGCCACCTATTGGAATGTTCTATGTAATAGCAGTATAGTGGAGGACAGCGCCACATATTGGAAGGTTCTATGTAATAGCAGTATAGTGGAGGACAGCGCCACCTATTGTAATGTTCTATGTCATAGCAGTTTAGTGGAGGACAGCGCCACCTATTGGAAGGTTCTATGTAATAGCAGTATAGTGGAGGACAGCGCCACCTATTGGAATGTTCTATGTAATAGCAGTATAGTGGAGGATAGCGCCACATATTGGAAGGTTCTATGTAATAGCAGTATAGTGGATGGGTCTATGTAATAGCAGTATAGTGGAGGACAGCGCCACCTATTGGTAGGTTCTATGTATTAGCAGTATAGTGGAGGACAGCGCCACCTATTGGAAGGTTCTATGTAATAGCAGTATAGTGGAGGACAGCACCACCTATTGGAATGTTCTATGTAATAGCAGTATAGTGGAGGACAGCGCCACCTATTGGAAGGTTCTATGTAATAGCAGTATAGTGGAGAACAGCGCCACCTACTGGAGGGGTCTATGTAATAGCAGTATAGTGGAGGACAGCGCCACCTACTGGAGGGGTCTATGTAATAGCAGTATAGTGGAGGACAGCGCCGCCTATTGGAAGGTTCTATGTAATAGCAGTATAGTGGAGGACAGCGCCACCTATTGGAAGGTTCTATGTAATAGCAGTATAGTGGAGAACAGCGCCACCTATTGGAAGGTTCTATATAATAGCAGTATAGTGGAGGACAGCGCCACCTATTGGAATGTTCTATGTAATAGCAGTATAGTGGAGGACAGCGCCAACTATTGGAATATTCTATGTAATAGCAGTATAGTGGAGGGCAGCGCCACCTATTGGAAGGTTCTATGTAATAGCATTATAGTGGAGGACAGCGCCACCTATTGGAATGTTCTATGTAATAGCAGTATAGTGGAGGACAGCGCCACCTATTGGAATGTTCTATGTAATAGCAGTATAGTGGAGGACAGCTCCACCTATTGGAATGTTCTATGTAATAGCAGTATAGTGGAGGGCAGCGCCACCTATTGGAAGGTTCTATGTAATAGCATTATAGTGGAGGACAGCGCCACCTATTGGAATGTTCTATGTAATAGCAGTATAGTGGAGGACAGCGCCACCTATTGGAAGGTTCTATGTAATAGCAGTATAGTGGAGGACAGCGCCACCTATTGGAAGGTACTATGTAATAGCAGTATAGTGGAGGACAGCGCCACCTATTGGAATGTTCTATGTCATAGCAGTATAGTGGAGATTAGCGCCACCTATTGGAAGGTTCTATGTAATAGCAGTACAGTGGAGAACAGCGCCACCTATTGGAAGGTTCTATGTAATAGCAGTATAGTGAAGGACAGCGCCACCTATTGGAATGTTCTATGTAATAGCAGTATAGTGGAGGACAGCGCCA
The DNA here is from genome assembly GCF_050947455.1 of Rhinoderma darwinii. Lineage (NCBI taxonomy): Eukaryota > Metazoa > Chordata > Amphibia > Anura > Rhinodermatidae > Rhinoderma > Rhinoderma darwinii. Next base: position 43,165 of record NW_027464545.1, read on the forward strand.
CCTATTGGAAGGTTCTATATAATAGCAGTATAGTGGAGGACAGTGCCACCTATTGGAAGGTTCTATGTAATAGCAGTATAGTGGAAGACAGCACCACCTATTGGAAGGTTCTATGTAATAGCAGTATAGTGGAGGACAGCACCACCTATTGGAATGTTCTATGTAATAGCAGTATAGTGGAGGACAGCACCACCTATTGGAATGTTCTATGTAATAGCAGTATAGTGGAGGACAGCGCCACCTAATGGAAGGTTCTATGTAATAGCAGTATAGTGGAGGACAGCGCCACCTATTGGAAGGTTCTATGTAATAGCAGTATAGTGGAGGACAGCGCCACCTATTGGAATGTTCTATGTAATAGCAGTATAGTGGATGGGTCTATGTAATAGCAGTATAGTGGAGGACAGCGCCACCTATTGGAAGGTTCTATGTATTAGCAGTATAGTGGAGGACAGCGCCACCTATTGGAAGGTTCTATGTAATAGCAGTATAGTGGAGGACAGCACCACCTATTGGAATGTTCTATGTAATAGCAGTATAGTGGAGGACAGCGCCACCTATTGGAAGGTACTATATAATAGCAGTATAGTGGAGAACAGCTCCACCTACTGGAGGGGTCTATGTAATAGCAGTATAGTGGAGGACAGCGCCACCTACTGGAGGGGTCTATGTAATAGCAGTACAGTGGAGAACAGCGCCACCTATTGGAAGGTTCTATATAATAGCAGTATAGTGGAGGACAGCGCCACCTATTGGAATGTTCTATGTAATAGCAGTATAGTGGAGGACAGCGCCACCTATTGGAATGTTCTATGTAATAGCAGTATAGTGGAGGACAGTGCCACCTATTGGAATGTTCTATGTAATAGCAGTATAGTGGAGGACAGCGCCACCTATTGGAAGGTTCTATGTAATAGCAGTATAGTGGAGAACAGCGCCACCTACTGGAGGGGTCTATGTAATAGCAGTATAGTGGAGGACAGCGCCACCTATTGGAAGGTTCTATGTAATAGCAGTATAGTGGAGGACAGCGCCACCTATTGGAAGGTTCTATGTAATAGCAGTATAGTGGAGGACAGCGCCACCTATTGGAAGGTTCTATCTAATAGCATTATAGTGGAGGACAGCGCCACCTATTGGAATGTTCTATGTAATAGCAGTATAGTGGAGGACAGCGCCACCTATTGGAAGGTTCTATGTATTAGCAGTATAGTGGAGGACAGCGCCACCTATTGGAAGGTTCTATGTAATAGCAGTATAGTGGAGGACAGCACCACCTATTGGAATGTTCTATGTAATAGCAGTATAGTGGAGGACAGCGCCACCTATTGGAAGGTACTATATAATAGCAGTATAGTGGAGAACAGCGCCACCTACTGGAGGGGTCTATGTAATAGCAGTATAGTGGAGGACAGCGCCACCTACTGGAGGGGTCTATGTAATAGCAGTACAGTGGAGAACAGCGCCACCTATTGGAAGGTTCTATATAATAGCAGTATAGTGGAGGACAGCGCCACCTATTGGAATGTTCTATGTAATAGCAGTATAGTGGAGGACAGCGCCACCTATTGGAATGTTCTATGTAATAGCAGTATAGTGGAGGACAGTGCCACCTATTGGAATGTTCTATGTAATAGCAGTATAGTGGAGGACAGCGCCACCTATTGGAAGGTTCTATGTAATAGCAGTATAGTGGAGAACAGCGCCACCTACTGGAGGGGTCTATGTAATAGCAGTATAGTGGAGGACAGCGCCACCTATTGGAAGGTTCTATGTAATAGCAGTATAGTGGAGGACAGCGCCACCTATTGGAAGGTTCTATGTAATAGCAGTATAGTGGAGGACAGCGCCACCTATTGGAAGGTTCTATCTAATAGCATTATAGTGGAGGACAGCGCCACCTATTGGAATGTTCTATGTAATAGCAGTATAGTGGAGGACAGCGCCACCTATTGGAATGTTCTATGTAATAGCAGTATAGTGGAGGACAGCGCCACCTATTGGAAGGTTATATGTAATAGCAGTATAGTGGAGGACAGCGCCACCTATTGGAAGGTTCTATGTAATAGCATTATAGTGGAGGACAGCGCCACCTATTGGAAGGTTCTATGTAATAGCAGTATAGTGGAGGACAGCGCCACCTATTGGAAGGTTCTATATAATAGCAGTATAGTGGAGGACAGCGCCACCTATTGGAAGGTTCTATGTAATAGCAGTATAGTGGAGGATAGCGCCACCTATTGGAATGTTCTATGTAATAGTAGTATAGTGGAGGACAGCGCCACATATTGGAAGGTTCTATGTAATAGCAGTATAGTGGATGGGTCTATGTAATAGCAGTATAGTGGAGGACAGCGCCACCTATTGGAAGGTTCTATGTATTAGCAGTATAGTGGGGGACAGCGCCACCTATTGGAATGTTCTATGTAATAGCAGTATAGTGGAGGACAGCGCCACATATTGGAAGGTTCTATGTAATAGCAGTATAGTGGAGGACAGCGCCACCTATTGTAATGTTCTATGTAATAGCAGTATAATGGAGAACAGCGCCACCTACTGGAGGGGTCTATGTAATAGCAGTATAGTGGAGGACAGCGCCACCTACTGGAGGGGTCTATGTAATAGCAGTACAGTGGAGAACAGCGCCACCTATTGGAAGGTTCTATATAATAGCAATATAGTGGAGAACAGCGCCACCTATTGGAAGGTTCTATGTAATAGCAGTATAGTGGAGGACAGCGCCACCTATTGGAAGGTTCTATGTAATAGCAGTATAGTGGAGGACAGCGCCACCTATTGGAAGGTTCTATGTAATAGCAGTATAGTGGAGGACAGCGCCACCTATTGGAATGTTCTATGTAATAGCAGTATAGTGGAGGACAGCGCCACCTATTGGAAGGTTCTATGTAATAGCAGTATAGTGGATGGGTCTATGTAATAGCAGTATAGTGGAGGACAGCGCCACCTATTGGAAGGTTCTATGTATTAGCAGTATAGTGGAGGACAGCGCCACCTATTGGAATGTTCTATGTAATAGCAGTATAGTGGAGGACAGCGCCACATATTGGAAGGTTCTATGTAATAGCAGTATAGTGGAGGACAGCGCCACCTATTGTAATGTTCTATGTCATAGCAGTTTAGTGGAGGACAGCGCCACCTATTGGAAGGTTCTATGTAATAGCAGTATAGTGGAGGACAGCGCCACCTATTGGAATGTTCTATGTAATAGCAGTATAGTGGAGGATAGCGCCACATATTGGAAGGTTCTATGTAATAGCAGTATAGTGGATGGGTCTATGTAATAGCAGTATAGTGGAGGACAGCGCCACCTATTGGTAGGTTCTATGTATTAGCAGTATAGTGGAGGACAGCGCCACCTATTGGAAGGTTCTATGTAATAGCAGTATAGTGGAGGACAGCACCACCTATTGGAATGTTCTATGTAATAGCAGTATAGTGGAGGACAGCGCCACCTATTGGAAGGTTCTATGTAATAGCAGTATAGTGGAGAACAGCGCCACCTACTGGAGGGGTCTATGTAATAGCAGTATAGTGGAGGACAGCGCCACCTACTGGAGGGGTCTATGTAATAGCAGTATAGTGGAGGACAGCGCCGCCTATTGGAAGGTTCTATGTAATAGCAGTATAGTGGAGGACAGCGCCACCTATTGGAAGGTTCTATGTAATAGCAGTATAGTGGAGAACAGCGCCACCTATTGGAAGGTTCTATATAATAGCAGTATAGTGGAGGACAGCGCCACCTATTGGAATGTTCTATGTAATAGCAGTATAGTGGAGGACAGCGCCAACTATTGGAATATTCTATGTAATAGCAGTATAGTGGAGGGCAGCGCCACCTATTGGAAGGTTCTATGTAATAGCATTATAGTGGAGGACAGCGCCACCTATTGGAATGTTCTATGTAATAGCAGTATAGTGGAGGACAGCGCCACCTATTGGAATGTTCTATGTAATAGCAGTATAGTGGAGGACAGCTCCACCTATTGGAATGTTCTATGTAATAGCAGTATAGTGGAGGGCAGCGCCACCTATTGGAAGGTTCTATGTAATAGCATTATAGTGGAGGACAGCGCCACCTATTGGAATGTTCTATGTAATAGCAGTATAGTGGAGGACAGCGCCACCTATTGGAAGGTTCTATGTAATAGCAGTATAGTGGAGGACAGCGCCACCTATTGGAAGGTACTATGTAATAGCAGTATAGTGGAGGACAGCGCCACCTATTGGAATGTTCTATGTCATAGCAGTATAGTGGAGATTAGCGCCACCTATTGGAAGGTTCTATGTAATAGCAGTACAGTGGAGAACAGCGCCACCTATTGGAAGGTTCTATGTAATAGCAGTATAGTGAAGGACAGCGCCACCTATTGGAATGTTCTATGTAATAGCAGTATAGTGGAGGACAGCGCCACCTATTGGAAGGTTCTATATAATAGCAGTATAGTGGAGGACAGTGCCACCTATTGGAAGGTTCTATGTAATAGCAGTATAGTGGAAGACAGCACCACCTATTGGAAGGTTCTATGTAATAGCAGTATAGTGGAGGACAGCACCACCTATTGGAATGTTCTATGTAATAGCAGTATAGTGGAGGACAGCACCACCTATTGGAATGTTCTATGTAATAGCAGTATAGTGGAGGACAGCGCCACCTAATGGAAGGTTCTATGTAATAGCAGTATAGTGGAGGACAGCGCCACCTATTGGAAGGTTCTATGTAATAGCAGTATAGTGGAGGACAGCGCCACCTATTGGAATGTTCTATGTAATAGCAGTATAGTGGATGGGTCTATGTAATAGCAGTATAGTGGAGGACAGCGCCACCTATTGGAAGGTTCTATGTATTAGCAGTATAGTGGAGGACAGCGCCACCTATTGGAAGGTTCTATGTAATAGCAGTATAGTGGAGGACAGCACCACCTATTGGAATGTTCTATGTAATAGCAGTATAGTGGAGGACAGCGCCACCTATTGGAAGGTACTATATAATAGCAGTATAGTGGAGAACAGCGCCACCTACTGGAGGGGTCTATGTAATAGCAGTATAGTGGAGGACAGCGCCACCTACTGGAGGGGTCTATGTAATAGCAGTACAGTGGAGAACAGCGCCACCTATTGGAAGGTTCTATGTAATAGCAGTATAGTGGAGGACAGCGCCACCTATTGGAAGGTTCTATGTAATAGCAGTATAGTGGAGAACAGCGCCACCTACTGGAGGGGTCTATGTAATAGCAGTATAGTGGAGGACAGCGCCACCTATTGGAAGGTTCTATGTAATAGCAGTATAGTGGAGGACAGCGCCACCTATTGGAAGGTTCTATGTAATAGCAGTATAGTGGAGGACAGCGCCACCTATTGGAAGGTTCTATCTAATAGCATTATAGTGGAGGACAGCGCCACCTATTGGAATGTTCTATGTAATAGCAGTATAGTGGAGGACAGCGCCACCTATTGGAAGGTTCTATGTATTAGCAGTATAGTGGAGGACAGCGCCACCTATTGGAAGGTTCTATGTAATAGCAGTATAGTGGAGGACAGCACCACCTATTGGAATGTTCTATGTAATAGCAGTATAGTGGAGGACAGCGCCACCTATTGGAAGGTACTATATAATAGCAGTATAGTGGAGAACAGCGCCACCTACTGGAGGGGTCTATGTAATAGCAGTATAGTGGAGGACAGCGCCACCTACTGGAGGGGTCTATGTAATAGCAGTACAGTGGAGAACAGCGCCACCTATTGGAAGGTTCTATATAATAGCAGTATAGTGGAGGACAGCGCCACCTATTGGAATGTTCTATGTAATAGCAGTATAGTGGAGGACAGCGCCACCTATTGGAATGTTCTATGTAATAGCAGTATAGTGGAGGACAGTGCCACCTATTGGAATGTTCTATGTAATAGCAGTATAGTGGAGGACAGCGCCACCTATTGGAAGGTTCTATGTAATAGCAGTATAGTGGAGAACAGCGCCACCTACTGGAGGGGTCTATGTAATAGCAGTATAGTGGAGGACAGCGCCACCTATTGGAAGGTTCTATGTAATAGCAGTATAGTGGAGGACAGCGCCACCTATTGGAAGGTTCTATGTAATAGCAGTATAGTGGAGGACAGCGCCACCTATTGGAAGGTTCTATCTAATAGCATTATAGTGGAGGACAGCGCCACCTATTGGAATGTTCTATGTAATAGCAGTATAGTGGAGGACAGCGCCACCTATTGGAATGTTCTATGTAATAGCAGTATAGTGGAGGACAGCGCCACCTATTGGAAGGTTATATGTAATAGCAGTATAGTGGAGGACAGCGCCACCTATTGGAAGGTTCTATGTAATAGCATTATAGTGGAGGACAGCGCCACCTATTGGAAGGTTCTATGTAATAGCAGTATAGTGGAGGACAGCGCCACCTATTGGAAGGTTCTATATAATAGCAGTATAGTGGAGGACAGCGCCACCTATTGGAAGGTTCTATGTAATAGCAGTATAGTGGAGGATAGCGCCACCTATTGGAATGTTCTATGTAATAGTAGTATAGTGGAGGACAGCGCCACATATTGGAAGGTTCTATGTAATAGCAGTATAGTGGATGGGTCTATGTAATAGCAGTATAGTGGAGGACAGCGCCACCTATTGGAAGGTTCTATGTATTAGCAGTATAGTGGGGGACAGCGCCACCTATTGGAATGTTCTATGTAATAGCAGTATAGTGGAGGACAGCGCCACATATTGGAAGGTTCTATGTAATAGCAGTATAGTGGAGGACAGCGCCACCTATTGTAATGTTCTATGTCATAGCAGTTTAGTGGAGGATAGAGCCAACTATTGGAAGGTTCTATGTAATAGCAGTACAGTGGAAAACAGCGCCACCTATTGGAAGGTTCTATGTAATAGCAGTATAGTGGAGGACAGCGCCACCTATTGGAAGGTTCTATGTAATAGCAGTATAGTGGAGGACAGCGCCACCTATTGGAAGGTTCTATGTAATAGCATTATAGTGGAGGACAGCGCCACCTATTGGAATGTTCTATGTAATAGCAGTATAGTGGAGGACAGCGCCACCTATTGGAAGGTTCTATGTAATAGCAGTATAGTGGAGGACAGCGCCACCTATTGGAATGTTCTATGTAATAGCAGTATAGTGGAGGACAGCGCCACCTATTGGAAGGTTCTATATAATAGCAGTATAGTGGAGGACAGCGCCACCTATTGGAAGGTTCTTTATAATAGCAGTATAGTGGAGGACAGCGCCACCTATTGGAGGGGTCTATGTAATAGCAGTATAGTGGAGGACAGCGCCACCTACTGGAGGGGTCTATGTAATAGCAGTATAGTGGAGGACAGCGCCACCTATTGGAAGGTTCTATGTAATAGCAGTATAGTGGAGGACAGCGCCACTTATTGGAAGGTTCTATGTAATAGCAGTATAATGGAGAACAGCGCCACCTACTGGAGGGGTCTATGTAATAGCAGTATAGTGGAGGACAGCGCCACCTACTGGAGGGGTCTATGTAATAGCAGTACAGTGGAGAACAGCGCCACCTATTGGAAGGTTCTATATAATAGCAGTATAGTGGAGAACAGCGCCACCTATTGGAAGGTTCTATGTAATAGCAGTATAGTGGAGGACAGCGCCACCTATTGGAAGGTTCTATGTAATAGCAGTATAGTGGAGGACAGCGCCACCTATTGGAAGGTTCTATGTAATAGCAGTATAGTGGAGGACAGCGCCACCTATTGGAATGTTCTATGTAATAGCAGTATAGTGGAGGACAGCGCCACATATTGGAAGGTTCTATGTAATAGCAGTATAGTGGATGGGTCTATGTAATAGCAGTATAGTGGAGGACAGCGCCACCTATTGGAAGGTTCTATGTATTAGCAGTATAGTGGAGGACAGCGCCACCTATTGGAATGTTCTATGTAATAGCAGTATAGTGGAGGACAGCGCCACATATTGGAAGGTTCTATGTAATAGCAGTATAGTGGAGGACAGCGCCACCTATTGTAATGTTCTATGTCATAGCAGTTTAGTGGAGGATAGAGCCAACTATTGGAAGGTTCTATGTAATAGCAGTACAGTGGAAAACAGCGCCACCTATTGGAAGGTTCTATGTAATAGCACTATAGTGGAGGACAGCGCCACCTATTGGAAGGTTCTATGTAATAGCAGTATAGTGGAGGACAGCGCCACCTATTGGAAGGTTCTATGTAATAGCATTATAGTGGAGGACAGCGCCACCTATTGGAATGTTCTATGTTATAGCAGTATAGTGGAGGACAGCGCCACCTATTGGAAGGTTCTATGTAATAGCAGTATAGTGGAGGACAGCGCCACCTATTGGAATGTTCTATGTTATAGCAGTATAGTGGAGGACAGCGCCACCTATTGGAAGGTTCTATGTAATAGCAGTATAGTGGAGGACAGCGCCACCTATTGGAATGTTCTATGTAATAGCAGTATAGTGGAGGATAGCGCCACATATTGGAAGGTTCTATGTAATAGCAGTATAGTGGATGGGTCTATGTAATAGCAGTATAGTGGGGGACAGCGCCACCTATTGGTAGGTTCTATGTATTAGCAGTATAGTGGAGGACAGCGCCACCTATTGGAAGGTTCTATGTAATAGCAGTATAGTGGAGGACAGCACCACCTATTGGAATGTTCTATGTAATAGCAGTATAGTGGAGGACAGCGCCACCTATTGGAAGGTTCTATGTAATAGCAGTATAGTGGAGAACAGCGCCACCTACTGGAGGGGTCTATGTAATAGCAGTATAGTGGAGGACAGCGCCACCTACTGGAGGGGTCTATGTAATAGCAGTATAGTGGACGACAGCGCCGCCTATTGGAAGGTTCTATGTAATAGCAGTATAGTGGAGGACAGCGCCACCTATTGGAAGGTTCTATGTAATAGCAGTATAGTGGAGAACAGCGCCACCTATTGGAAGGTTCTATATAATAGCAGTATAGTGGAGGACAGCGCCACCTATTGGAATGTTCTATGTAATAGCAGTATAGTGGAGGACAGCGCCAACTATTGGAATATTCTATGTAATAGCAGTATAGTGGAGGGCAGCGCCACCTATTGGAAGGTTCTATGTAATAGCATTATAGTGGAGGACAGCGCCACCTATTGGAATGTTCTATGTAATAGCAGTATAGTGGAGGACAGCGCCACCTATTGGAATGTTCTATGTAATAGCAGTATAGTGGAGGACAGCTCCACCTATTGGAATGTTCTATGTAATAGCAGTATAGTGGAGGGCAGCGCCACCTATTGGAAGGTTCTATGTAATAGCATTATAGTGGAGGACAGCGCCACCTATTGGAATGTTCTATGTAATAGCAGTATAGTGGAGGACAGCGCCACCTATTGGAAGGTTCTATGTAATAGCAGTATAGTGGAGGACAGCGCCACCTATTGGAAGGTACTATGTAATAGCAGTATAGTGGAGGACAGCGCCACCTATTGGAATGTTCTATGTCATAGCAGTATAGTGGAGATTAGCGCCACCTATTGGAAGGTTCTATGTAATAGCAGTACAGTGGAGAACAGCGCCACCTATTGGAAGGTTCTATGTAATAGCAGTATAGTGAAGGACAGCGCCACCTATTGGAATGTTCTATGTAATAGCAGTATAGTGGAGGACAGCGCCACCTATTGGAAGGTTCTATATAATAGCAGTATAGTGGAGGACAGTGCCACCTATTGGAAGGTTCTATGTAATAGCAGTATAGTGGAAGACAGCACCACCTATTGGAAGGTTCTATGTAATAGCAGTATAGTGGAGGACAGCACCACCTATTGGAATGTTCTATGTAATAGCAGTATAGTGGAGGACAGCACCACCTATTGGAATGTTCTATGTAATAGCAGTATAGTGGAGGACAGCGCCACCTAATGGAAGGTTCTATGTAATAGCAGTATAGTGGAGGACAGCGCCACCTATTGGAAGGTTCTATGTAATAGCAGTATAGTGGAGGACAGCGCCACCTATTGGAATGTTCTATGTAATAGCAGTATAGTGGAGGACAGCGCCACCTATTGGAAGGTTCTATATAATAGCAGTATAGTGGAGGACAGCGCCACCTATTGGAAGGTTCAATGTAATAGCAGTATAGTGGAGGACAGCACCACCTACTGGAGGGGTCTATGTAATAGCAGTACAGTGGAGAACAGCGCCACCTATTGGAAGGTTCTATATAATAGCAGTATAGTGGAGGACAGCGCCACCTATTGGAATGTTCTATGTAATAGCAGTATAGTGGAGGACAGCGCCACCTATTGGAAGGTTCTATGTAATAGCAGTATAGTGGAGGACAGCGCCACCTATTGGAAGGTTCTATATAATAGCAGTATAGTGGAGGACAGCGCCACCTATTGGAATGTTCTATGTAATAGCAGTATAGTGGAGGACAGCACCACCTATAGTGGAGGACAGCGCCACCTATTGGAAGGTTCTATATAATAGCAGTATAGTGGATGGGTCTATGTAATAGCAGTATAGTGGAGGACAGCACCACCTATTAGAAGGTTCTTTGTATTAGCAGTATAGTGGAGGACAGCGCCACCTATGGGTAGGTTCTATATAATAGCAGTATAGTGGAGGACAGCGCCACCTATTGGAATGTTCTATGTAATAGCAGTATAGTGGAGGACAGCGCCACCTATTGGAAGGTTCTATGTAATAGCAGTATAGTGGAGGACAGCGCCACCTATTGGAATGTTCTATGTAATAGCAGTATAGTGGAGGATAGCGCCACATATTGGAAGGTTCTATGTAATAGCAGTATAGTGGATGGGTCTATGTAATAGCAGTATAGTGGAGGACAGCGCCACCTATTGGTAGGTTCTATGTATTAGCAGTATAGTGGAGGACAGCGCCACCTATTGGAAGGTTCTATGTAATAGCAGTATAGTGGAGGACAGCACCACCTATTGGAATGTTCTATGTAATAGCAGTATAGTGGAGGACAGCGCCACCTATTGGAAGGTTCTATGTAATAGCAGTATAGTGGAGAACAGCGCCACCTACTGGAGGGGTCTATGTAATAGCAGTATAGTGGAGGACAGCGCCACCTACTGGAGGGGTCTATGTAATAGCAGTATAGTGGAGGACAGCGCCGCCTATTGGAAGGTTCTATGTAATAGCAGTATAGTGGAGGACAGCGCCACCTATTGGAAGGTTCTATGTAATAGCAGTATAGTGGAGAAATAGAGATTTTGCTGATACCCTCACTTATTTATATATACAAAGTGAGTTTTTGGGGAACTACAACGGTGTATACCACCAATTAATGTTATTTATTATATTTTAGGAATAGGGAAAAGAGGAAAAGAGTTGTAGTTCCTATTAGAAATGGAAAAAAATATTTAAATTTTATTAGTATATTTGGGTTAAAATAATTCTAAAATAATTCTATATATTTCTCAATGTAGGTCAAAATTTATTTAGCAGTGCAGAGGACCCCTTGTCCTGCACTTCAAGACCAAAATTTGTCTTATGTATGCTAATATAATACAACAATAAAGTTGGACTATTACTTGCTGAGGTAAGTATAAATCTGCTCACATAGGCATATTATATGCACTGTGTGAATCAGTATTAGCTGTCAATCACTAAACATTGTATCAGTTTTGTGTGTACTGGTATTTGCAATGTTTTCTGTTATTAAATAGACATTGTATCTAATTCTTGTGCTGTGCACTAAGTGAATTGCCAAAGGCTTACAATGTATTAGATATTATCCTTTAGTAACTAGACACTGTATCTGTTCCTTTCGTGCTTTACACTGAGTGTGTTAATTTAAGTTTGCTAGTCTAGAGACTTTATCAATTGATTGACAGACACTATATCTGATTCTTTGCAACGATCTTGTACCTATAAGCCTGCTATTTCATATAAGTTGTCAGTTATTTTATGTCTATCTAACGATTTTAATTCCTACAGCAGTCCATATTGTGTTGTTACACCACGCTGGTTGCATCTGTCAAAAGTAGTGACAGTGCGGTAATTTATGTGAATGAGCTCTATAGAGATTATTTTGATTGTAATGTGCTCACAGATAGTGCTCTCCTAAAGTTTGTAAGAGGCTGTTCACAGTGGCACTATGCGGTATTTAGGCTGAATAGCCTGTATGTTGTATAAAGCATGCACCAACGATCCTCTTGTTGAGATCAGCAGCAAATTGTTACGCTTATTTCACTTTTATGTGAATGAGCTCTATAGATATTATTTTGATTGTAATGTGCTCTGAGATAGTGCTCTCCTAAAATTTGTAAGAGGCTGTTCACAGTAGCACTATGCGGTATTTAGGCTGAATAGCCTGTATGTTGTATAAAGCATGCACTATCGATCTATTAGTTATTGATTATTGGTAATAGCATTAGGATAGGCTAGGACTCTATGCATTGAGTACATTGATATGACTGAACACCCTAGTCCGCTCTGCAAGTCAGCTGGTTTTGTGCGCGCTGTCAGGGGTTTAACCCTGCAGCGTCTATCTGGATATACGTCCCGCTCTCCTTCAGGGAGCAGCGCTTCTACATGTGAGTCTTTGCAGACTATTGATTATGTATTGCAGAGCGGACTAGGGTGTTCAGTCATATCAATGTACTCAATGCATAGAGTCCTAGCCTATCCTAATGCTATTACCAATAATCAATAACTAATAGTCTGCAAAGACTTAGGGTATGTTCACATGGCCTATTTACGGACGTAATTCGGGCGTTTTTCCCCCGAATTACGTCTGAAAATAGCGCCTCAATAGCGCTGACAAACATCTGCCCATTGAAAGCAATGGGCAGACGTTTGTCTGTACACACGAGGCGTATATTTACGCGCTGCTGTCAAATGACGGCGCGCAAATAGACGCCCGCGTCAAAGAAGTGACCTGTCACTTCTTTGGCCGTAATTGGAGCCGCTATTCATTGACTCCAATGAATAGCAGCGCTAATTACGGCCGTAATTGACGCGGCGTTCAAGCGCCTGCACATGCCGGTACGGCTGAAATTACGGGGATGTTTTCAGGCTGAAACATCCCCGTAATTTCAGCCGTTACGGACCCCCGCCGTGTGAACATACCCTTACATGTAAGAAGCGCTGCTTCCATTAGGAGAATGGGACGTGTATCTTGATAGACGCTGCAGGGTAAACCCCTGACAGCGGATAAAATTGCAATCTGCAGCTGTTAGCTGCCTTCATAGACAACAGACAGCAAGTAGTTCATAAATAAAAGTGAAACAAGCGTAACAATTTGCTGCTGATCTCTACAAAGAGGATCGATAGTGCATGCTTTATACAACATCTTGATAGACGCTGCAGGGTAAACCCCTGACAGCGCATATAATTGCAATCTGCAGTTGTTAGCTGCCTTCATAGAAAACAGACAGCAAGTAGTTCATAAATAAAAGTGAAACAAGCGTAACAATTTGCTGCTGATCTCTACAAAGAGGATCGATAGTGCATGCTTTATACAACATACAGGCTATTCAGCCTAAATACCGCATAGTGCTACTGTGAACACAGCCTCTTACAAACTTTAGGAGAGCACTATCTGTGAGCACATTACAATCAAAATAATCTCTATAGAGCTCATTCACATAAATTACCGCACTGTCACTACTTTTGACAGATGCAACCAGCGTGGTGTAACAACACAATATGGACTGCTGTAGGAATTAAAATCGTTAGATAGACATAAAATAACTGACAACTTATATGAAATAGCAGGCTTATAGGTACAAGATCGTTGCAAAGAATCAGATATAGTGTCTGTCAATCAATTGATAAAGTCTCTAGACTAGCAAACTTAAATTAACACACTCAGTGTAAAGCACGAAAGGAACAGATACAGTGTCTAGTTACTAAAGGATAATATCTAATACATTGTAAGCCTTTGGCAATTCACTTAGTGCACAGCACAAGAATTAGATACAATGTCTATTTAATAACAGAAAACATTGCAAATACCAGTACACACAAAACTGATACAATGTTTAGTGATTGACAGCTAATACTGATTCACACAGTGCATATAATATGCCTATGTGAGCAGATTTATACTTACCTCAGCAAGTAATAGTCCAACTTTATTGTTGTATTATATTAGCATACATAAGACAAATTTTGGTCTTGAAGTGCAGGACAAGGGGTCCTCTGCACTGCTAAATAAATTTTGACCTACATTGAGAAATATATAGAATTATTTTAGAATTATTTTAACCCAAATATACTAATAAAATTTAAATATTTTTTTCCATTTCTAATAGGAACTACAACTCTTTTCCTCTTTTCCCTATTCCTAAAATACAGTATAGTGGAGAACAGTGCCACCTATTGGAAGGTTCTATATAATAGCAGTATAGTGGAGGACAGCGCCACCTATTGGAATGTTCTATGTAATAGCAGTATAGTGGATGAGTCTATGTAATAGCAGTATAGTGGAGGACAGCTCCACCTATTGGAATGTTCTATGTATTAGCAGTATAGTGGAGGACAACGCCACCTATTGGAAGGTTCTATGTAATAGCCGTATAGTGGAGGACAGCGCCACCTATTGGAATGTTCTATGTAATAGCAGTATAGTGGAGGACAGCGCCACCTATTGGAATGTGCTATGTAATAGCAGTATAGTGGAGGACAGCGCAACCTTTTGGAAGGTTCTATGTAATAGCAGTATAGTGGAGAACAGCGCCACCTACTGGAGGGGTCTATGTAATAGCAGTATAGTGAAGGACAGCGCCACCTATTGGAAGGTTCAATGTAATAGCAGTATAGTGGAGGACAGCGCCACCTATTGGAAGGTTCTATGTAATAGCATTATAGTGGAGGACAGCGCCACCTATTGGAATGTTCTATGTAATAGCAGTATAGTGGAGGACAGCGCCACCTATTGGAATGTTCTATGTAATAGCAGTATAGTGGAGGGCAGCGCCACCTATTGGAAGGTTCTATGTAATAGCATTATAGTGGAGGACAGCGCCACCTATTGGAATGTTCTATGTAATAGCAGTATAGTGGAGGACAGCGCCACCTATTGGAATGTTCTATGTAATAGCAGTATAGTGGAGGGCAGCGCCACCTATTGGAAGGTTCTATGCAATAGCATTATAGTGGAGGACAGCGCCACCTATTGGAATGTTCTATGTAATAGCAGTATAGTGGAGGACAGCGCCACCTATTGGAAGGTTCTATGTAATAGCAGTATAGTGGAGGACAGCGCCACCTATTGGAAGGTTCTATGTAATAGCAGTATAGTGGAGGACAGCGCCACCTATTGGAATGTTTTATGTCATAGCAGTATAGTGGAGGATAGCGCCACCTATTGGAAGGTTCTATGTAATAGCAGTACAGTGGAGAACAGCGCCACCTATTGGAATGTTCTATGTAATAGCAGTATAGTGGAGGACAGCGCCACCTATTGGAAGGTTCTATGTAATAGCATTATAGTGGAGGACAGCGCCACCTATTGGAATGTTCTATGTAATAGCAGTATAGTGGAGGACAGCGCCACCTATTGGAATGTTCTATGTAATAGCAGTATAGTGGAGGACAGCGCCACCTATGGGTAGGTTCTATATAATAGCAGTATAGTGGAGGACAGCGCCACCTATTGGAATGTTCTATGTAATAGCAGTATAGTGGAGGACAGCGCCACCTATTGGAATGTTCTATGTAATAGCAGTATAGTGGAGGGCAGCGCCACCTATTGGAAGGTTCTATGTAATAGCATTATAGTGGAGGACAGCGCCACCTATTGGAATGTTCTATGTAATAGCAGTATAGTGGAGGACAGCGCCACCTATTGGAAGGTTCTATGTAATAGCAGTATAGTGGAGGACAGCGCCACCTATTGGACGGTTCTATGTAATAGCAGTATAGTGGAGGACAGCGCCACCTATTGGAATGTTCTATGTCATAGCAGTATAGTGGAGGATAGCGCCACCTATTGGAAGGTTCTATGTAATAGCAGTACAGTGGAGAACAGCGCTACCTATTGGAATGTTCTATGTAATAGCGGTATAGTGGAGGACAGTGCCACCTATTGGAAGGTTCTATGTAATAGCAGTATAGTGGAGGACAGCGCCACCTATTGGAAGGTTCTATGTAATAGCATTATAGTGGAGGACAGCGCCACCTATTGGAATGTTCTATGTAATAGCAGTATAGTGGAGGACAGTACCACATATTGGAAGGTTCTATGTAATAGTAGTATAGTGGATGGGTCTATGTAATAGCAGTATAGTGGAGGACAGCGCCACCTATTGGAAGGTTCTATGTAATAGCAGTATAGTGGAGGACAGCACCACCTATTGGAATGTTCTATGTAATAGCAATATAGTGGAGGACAGCGCCACCTATTGGAAGGTTCTATGTAATAGCAGTGTAGTGGAGAACAGCGCCACCTACTGGAGGGGTCTATGTAATAGCAGTGTAGTGGAGGACAGCGCCACCTACTGGAGGGGTCTATGTAATAGCAGTATAGTGGAGGACAGCGCCACCTATTGGAAGGTTCTATGTAATAGCAGTATAGTGGAGGACAGCGCAACCTATTGGAAGGTTCTATGTAATAGCAGTATAGTGGAGGACAGCGCCACCTATTGGAGGGGTCTATGTAATAGCAGTATAGTGGAGGACAGCGCCACCTACTGGAGGGGTCTATGTAATAGCAGTATAGTGGAGGACAGCGCCACCTATTGGAAGGTTCTATGTAATAGCAGTATAGTGGAGGACAGCGCCACCTATTGGAAGGTTCTATGTAATAGCAGTATAGTGGAGAAAAGCGCCACCTACTGGAGGGGTCTATGTAATAGCAGTATAGTGGAGGACAGCACCACCTATTGGAATGTTCTATGTAATAGCAGTATAGTGGAGGACAGCGCCACCTATTGGAAGGTTCTATGTAATAGCAGTATAGTGGAGAACAGCGCCACCTACTGGAGGGGTCTATGTAATAGCAGTATAGTGGAGGACAGCGCCACCTACTGGAGGGGTCTATGTAATAGCAGTATAGTGGAGGACAGCGCCACCTATTGGAAGGTTCTATGTAATAGCAGTATAGTGGAGGACAGCGCCACCTATTGGAAGGTTCTATGTAATAGCAGTATAGTGGAGAACAGCGCCACCTACTGGAGGGGTCTATGTAATAGCAGTATAGTGGAGGACAGCGCCACCTACTGGAGGGGTCTATGTAATAGCAGTACAGTGGAGAACAGCGCCACCTATTGGAAGGTTCTATATAATAGCAGTATAGTGGAGGACAGCGCCACCTATTGGAATGTTCTATATAATAGCAGTATAGTGGAGGACAGCGCCACCTATTGGAATGTTCTATGTAATAGCAGTATAGTGGAGGACAGCGCCACCTATTGGAATGTTCTATGTAATAGCAGTATAGTGGAGGGCAGCGCCACCTATTGGAAGGTTCTATGTAATAGCATTATAGTGGAGGACAGCGCCACCTATTGGAATGTTCTATGTAATAGCAGTATAGTGGAGGACAGCACCACCTATTGGAATGTTCTATGTAATAGCAGTATAGTGGAGGGCAGCGCCACCTATTGGAAGTTTCTATGTAATAGCATTATAGTGGAGGACAGCGCCACCTATTGGAATGTTCTATGTAATAGCAGTATAGTGGAGGACAGCGCCACCTATTGGAAGGTTCTATGTAATAGCAGTATAGTGGAGGACAGCGCCACCTATTGGAAGGTTCTATGTAATAGCAGTATAGTGGAGGACAGCGCAACCTATTGGAATGTTCTATGTCATAGCAGTATAGTGGAGGACAGCGCCACCTACTGGAGGGGTCTATGTAATAGCAGTATAGTGGAGGACAGCGCCACCTACTGGAGGGGTCTATGTAATAGCAGTACAGTGGAGAACAGCGCCACCTATTGGAATGTTCTATGTAATAGCAGTATAGTGGAGGACAGCGCCACCTATTGGAAGGTTCTATGTAATAGCAGTATAGTGGAGGACAGCGCCACCTATTGGAAGTTTCTATGTAATAGCAGTATAGTGGAGGACAGCGCCACCTATTGGAAGGTTCTATGTAATAGCAGTATAGTGGAGAAAAGCGCCACCTACTGGAGGGGTCTATGTAATAGCAGTATAGTGGAGGACAGCGCCACCTACTGGAGGGGTCTATATAATAGCAGTATAGTGGAGGACAGCGCCACCTATTGGAAGGTTCTATGTAATAGCAGTATAGTGGAGGACAGCGCCACCTATTGGAATGTTCTATGTAATAGCAGTATAGTGGAGGATAGCGCCACCTATTGGAAGGTTCTATGTAATAGCAGTACAGTGGAGAACAGCGCCACCTATTGGAAGGTTCTATGTAATAGCAGTATAGTGGAGGACAGCGCCACCTATTGGAAGGTTCTATGTAATAGCAGTATAGTGGAGGACAGCGCCACCTATGGGTAGGTTCTATATAATAGCAGTATAGTGGAGGACAGCAGTATAGCAGTATAATAGCAGTATAGTGGAGGGCAGCGCCACCTATTGGAAGGTTCTATGTAATAGCATTATAGTGGAGGACAGCGCCACCTATTGGAATGTTCTATGTAATAGCAGTATAGTGGAGGACAGCGCCACCTATTGGAAGGTTCTATGTAATAGCAGTATAGTGGAGGACAGCGCCACCTATTGGAAGGTTCTATGTAATAGCAGTATAGTGGAGGACAGCGCCACATATTGGAATGTTCTATGTCATAGCAGTATAGTGGAGGATAGCGCCACCTATTGGAAGGTTCTATGTAATAGCATTATAGTGGAGGACAGCGCCACCTATTGGAATGTTCTATGTAATAGCAGTATAGTGGAGGACAGCGCCACCTATTGGAAGGTTCTATGTAATAGGAGTTTAGTGGAGGACAGCGCCACCTATTGGAAGTTTCTATGTAATAGCATTATAGTGGAGGAGAGCGCCACCTATTGGAATGTTCTATGTAATAGCAGTATAGTGGAGGACAGCGCCACCTATTGGAAGGTTCTATGTAATAGCAGTATAGTGGAGTACAGCGCCACCTATTGGAAGGTTCTATGTAATAGCAGTATAGTGGAGGACAGCGCCACCTATTGGAATGTTCTATGTAATAGCAGTATAATGGAGGATAGCGCCACCTATTGGAAGGTTCTATGTAATAGCAGTACAGTGGAGAAAAGCGCCACCTACTGGAGGGGTCTATGTAATAGCAGTATAGTGGAGGACAGCGCCACCTACTGGAGGGGTCTATGTAACAGCAATATAGTGGAGGACAGCGCCACCTATTGAAAGGTTCTATGTAATAGCAGTATAGTGGAGGACAGCGCCACCTGTTGGAAGGTTCTATGTAATAGGAGTATAGTGGAGGACAGCTCCAGCTATTGGAATGTTCTATGTAATAGCAGTATAGTGGAGGACAGCGCCACCTATTGGAAGGTTCTATGTAATAGCAGTATAGAGGAGAACAGCGCCACCTACTGGAGGGGTCTATGTAATAGCAGAATAGTGGAGGACAGCGCCACCTATTGGAAGGTTCTATGTAATAGCAGTATAGAGGAGAACAGCGCCACCTACTGGAGGGGTCTATGTAATAGCAGAATAGTGGAGGACAGCGCCACCTATTGGAAGGTTCTATGTAATAGCAGTATAGTGGAGGACAGCGCCACCTATTGGAAGGTTCTATATAATAGCAGTATAGTGGAGGGCAGCGCCACATATTCGAAGGTTCTATGTAATAGCAGTATAGTGGATGGGTCTATGTAATAGCAGTATAGTGGAGGACAGCGCCACCTATTGGAAGGTTCTATGTATTAGCAGTATAGTGGAGGATAGCGCCACCTATTGGAAGGTTCTATGTAATAGCAGTATAGTGGAGGACAGCACCAACTATTGGAATGTTCTATGTAATAGCAGTATAGTGGAGGACAGCGCCACCTATTGGAAGGTTCTATGTAATAGCAGTATAGTGGAGAACAGCGCCACCTACTGGAGGGGTCTATGTAATAGCAGTATAGTGGAGAACAGCGCCACCTACTGGAGGGGTCTATGTAATAGCAGTATTCTGGAGGACAGCGCCACCTATTGGAATGTTCTATGTAATAGCAGTATAGTGGAGGACAGCGCCACCTATTGGAAGGTTCTATGTAATAGCAGTATAGTGGATGAGTCTATGTAATAGCAGTATAGTGGAGGACAGCTCCACCTATTGGAAGGTTCTATGTATTAGCAGTATAGTGGAGGACAGCCCCACCTATTGGAAGGTTCTATGTAATAGCAGTATAGTGGAGGACAGCACCACCTATTGGAATGTTCTATGTAATAGCAGTATAGTGGAGGACAGCGCCACCTATTGGAAGGTTCTATGTAATAGCAGTACAGTGGAGAACAGCACCACCTACTAGAGGGGTCTATGTAATAGCAGTATAGTGGAGGACAGCGCCACCTACTGGAGGGGTCTATGTAATAGCAGTATAGTGGAGGACAGCGCCACCTATTGGAAGGTTCTATGTAATAGCAGTATAGTGGAGGACAGCGCCACCTATTGGAAGGTTCTATGTAATAGCAGTATAGTGGAGGACAGCGCCACCTATTGGAATGTTCTATGTAATAGCAGTATAGTGGAGGACAGCGCCACCTATTGGAATGTTCTATGTAATAGCAGTATAGTGGAGGACAGCGCCACCTATTGGAAGGTTCTATGTAATAGGAGTTTAGTGGAGGACAGCGCCACCTATTGGAAGGTTCTATGTAATAGCATTATAGTGGAGGAGAGCGCCACCTATTGGAATGTTCTATGTAATAGCAGTATAGTGGAGGACATCGCCACCTATTGGAAGTTTCTATGTAATAGCAGTATAGTGGAGGACAGCGCCACCTATTGGAAGGTTCTATGTAATAGCAGTATAGTGGAGGACAGCGCCACCTATTGGAATGTTCTATGTAATAGCAGTATAATGGAGGATAGCGCCACCTATTGGAAGGTTCTATGTAATAGCAGTACAGTGGAGAAAAGTGCCACCTACTGGAGGGGTCTATGTAATAGCAGTATAGTGGAGGACAGCGCCACCTACTGGAGGGGTCTATGTAACAGCAATATAGTGGAGGACAGCGCCACCTATTGAAAGGTTCTATGTAATAGCAGTATAGTGGAGGACAGCGCCACCTGTTGGAAGGTTCTATGTAATAGGAGTATAGTGGAGGACAGCTCCAGCTATTGGAATG
Source organism: Rhinoderma darwinii (assembly GCF_050947455.1). Lineage (NCBI taxonomy): Eukaryota > Metazoa > Chordata > Amphibia > Anura > Rhinodermatidae > Rhinoderma > Rhinoderma darwinii. Next base: position 64,404 of record NW_027464545.1, read on the forward strand.
TTCTATGTAATAGCAGTATAGTAGAGGACAGCGCCACCTATTGGAAGGTTCTATGTAATAGCAGTATAGAGGAGAACAGCGCCACCTACTGGAGGGGTCTATGTAATAGCAGAATAGTGGAGGACAGCGCCACCTATTGGAAGGTTCTATGTAATAGCAGTATAGAGGAGAACAGCGCCACCTACTGGAGGGGTCTATGTAATAGCAGAATAGTGGAGGACAGCGCCACCTATTGGAAGGTTCTATGTAATAGCAGTATAGTGGAGGACAGCGCCACCTATTGGAAGGTTCTATATAATAGCAGTATAGTGGAGGGCAGCGCCACATATTCGAAGGTTCTATGTAATAGCAGTATAGTGGATGGGTCTATGTAATAGCAGTATAGTGGAGGACAGCGCCACCTATTGGAAGGTTCTATGTATTAGCAGTATAGTGGAGGATAGCGCCACCTATTGGAAGGTTCTATGTAATAGCAGTATAGTGGAGGACAGCACCAACTATTGGAATGTTCTATGTAATAGCAGTATAGTGGAGGACAGCGCCACCTATTGGAAGGTTCTATGTAATAGCAGTATAGTGGAGAACAGCGCCACCTACTGGAGGGGTCTATGTAATAGCAGTATAGTGGAGAACAGCGCCACCTACTGGAGGGGTCTATGTAATAGCAGTATTCTGGAGGACAGCGCCACCTATTGGAATGTTCTATGTAATAGCAGTATAGTGGAGGACAGCGCCACCTATTGGAAGGTTCTATGTAATAGCAGTATAGTGGATGAGTCTATGTAATAGCAGTATAGTGGAGGACAGCTCCACCTATTGGAAGGTTCTATGTATTAGCAGTATAGTGGAGGACAGCCCCACCTATTGGAAGGTTCTATGTAATAGCAGTATAGTGGAGGACAGCACCACCTATTGGAATGTTCTATGTAATAGCAGTATAGTGGAGGACAGCGCCACCTATTGGAAGGTTCTATGTAATAGCAGTACAGTGGAGAACAGCACCACCTACTAGAGGGGTCTATGTAATAGCAGTATAGTGGAGGACAGCGCCACCTACTGGAGGGGTCTATGTAATAGCAGTATAGTGGAGGACAGCGCCACCTATTGGAAGGTTCTATGTAATAGCAGTATAGTGGAGGACAGCGCCACCTATTGGAAGGTTCTATGTAATAGCAGTATAGTGGAGGACAGCGCCACCTATGGAATGTTCTATGTAATAGCAGTATAGTGGAGGACAGCGCCACCTACTGGAGGGGTCTATGTAATAGCAGTATAGTGGAGGACAGCGCCACCTAATGGAGGGGTCTATGTAATAGCAGTATAGTGGAGGACAGCGACACCTATTGGAAGGTTCTATGTAATAGCAGTATAGTGGAGGACAGCGCCACCTATTGGAAGGTTCTATGTAATAGCAGTATAGTGGAGGACAGCGCCACCTATTGGAAGGTTCTATGTAATAGCAGTATAGTGGAGGACAGCGCCACCTATTGGAATGTTCTATGTCATAGCAGTATAGTGGAGGAGAGCGCCACCTATTGGAAGGTTCTATGTAATAGCAGTACAGTGGAGAACAGCGCCACCTACTGGAGGGGTCTATGTAATAGCAGTACAGTGGAGAACAGCGCCACCTATTGGAAGGTTCTATATAATAGCAGTATAGTGGAGGACAGCGCCACCTATTGGAATGTTCTATATAATAGCAATATAGTGGAGGACAGCGCCACCTATTGGAATGTTCTATGTAATAGCAGTATAGTGGAGGGCAGCGCCACCTATTGGAAGGTTCTATGTAATAGCATTATAGTGGAGGACAGCGCCACCTATTGGAATGTCCTATGTAATAGCAGTATAGTGGAGGACAGCGCCACCTATTGGAATGTTCTATGTAATAGCAGTACAGTGGAGGACAGCGCCACCTATTGGAAGGTTCTATGTAATAGCATTATAGTGGAGGACAGCGCCCCCTATTGGAATGTTCTATGTAATAGCAGTATAGTGGAGGACAGCGCCACCTATTGGAAGGTTCTATGTAATAGCAGTATAGTGGAGGACAGCGCCACCTATTGGAAGGTTCTATGTAATAGCAGTATAGTGGAGGGACAGCGCCACCTATTGGAATGTTCTATGTCATAGCAGTATAGTGGAGGACAGCACCACCTATTGGAAGGTTCTATGCAATAGCAGTATAGTGGAGAACAGCGCCACTTACTGGAGGGGTCTATGTAATAGCAGTAAAGTGGAGGACAGCGCTACCTATTAGAATGTTCTATGTAATAGCAGTATAGCGGAGGACAGCGCCACCTATTGGAATGTTCTATGTAATAGCAGTATAGTGGAGGACAGCGCCACCTATTGGTAGGTTCTATGTAATAGCAGTATAGTGGAGGACAGCGCCACCTATTGGAAGGTTCTATGTAATAGCAGTATAGTGGAGGACAGCGCCACCTATTGGAAGGTTCTATGTAATAGCAGTATAGTGGAGAAAAGCGCCACCTACTGGAGGGGTCTATGTAATAGCAGTATAGTGGAGGACAGCGCCCACTACTGGAGGGGTCTATGTAATAGCAGTATAGTGGAGGACAGCGCCACCTATTGGAATGTTCTATGTAATAGCAGTATAGTGGAGGACAGCGCCACCTATTGGAAGGTTCTATGTAATAGCAGTATAGTGGAGAACAGCGCCACCTACTGGAGGGGTCTATGTAATAGCAGTATAGTGGAGGACAGCGCCACCTATTGGAATGTTCTATGTAATAGCAGTATAGTGGAGGACAGCGCCACCTATTGGAAGGTTCTATGTAATAGCAGTATAGTGGAGGACAGCGCCACCTATTGGAATGTTCTATGTAATAGCAGTATAGTGGAGGACAGCGCCACCTATTGGAAGGTTCTATGTAATAGCAGTATAGTGGAGAACAGCGCCACCTATTGGAAGGTTCTATGTAATAGCAGTATAGTGGAGAACAGCGCCACCTATTGGAATGTTCTATGTAATAGCAGTATAGTGGAGGACAGCGCCACCTATTGGAATGTTCTATGTAATAGCAGTATAGTGGAGGGCAGCGCCACCTATTGGAAGGTTCTATGTAATAGCATTATAGTGGAGGACAGCGCCACCTATTGGAATGTTCTATGTAATAGCAGTATAGTGGAGGACAGCGCCACCTATTGGAAGGTTCTATGTAATAGCAGTATAGTGGAGGACAGCGCCACCTATTGGAAGGTTCTATATAATAGCAGTATAGTGGAGGACAGCGCCACCTATTGGAATGTTCTATGTAATAGCAGTATAGTGGAGGACAGCGCCACCTATTGGAAGGTTCTATGTAATAGCAGTATAGTGGAGGACAGCGCCACCTATTGGAAGGTTCTATGTAATAGCAGTATAGTGGAGGACAGCACCACATATTGGAAGGTTCTATGTAATAGCAGTATAGTGGATGGGTCTATGTAATAGCAGTATAGTGGAGGACAGCGCCACCTATTGGAAGGTTCTATGTATTAGCAGTATAGTGGAGGACAGCGCCACCTATTGGAAGGTTCTATGTAATAGCAGTATAGTGGAGGACAGCACCACCTATTGGAATATTCTATGTAATAGCAGTATAGTGGAGGACAGCGCTACCTTTTGGAAGGTTCTATGTAATAGCTGTATAGTGGAGGACAGCGCCACCTATTGGAAGGTTCTATGTAATAGCAGTATAGTGGAGGACAGCGCCACCTATTGGAATGTTCTATGTAATAGCAGTATAGTGGAGGACAGCGCCACCTATTGGAAGGTTCTATGTAATAGCAGTACAGTGGAGAACCGCGCCACCAATTGGAAGGTTCTATGTAATAGCAGTATAGTGGAGGACAGCGCCACCTATTGGAAGGTTCTATGTAATAGCAGTATAGTGGAGGACAGCGCCACCTATTGGAATGTTCTATGTAATAGCAGTACAGTGGAGGACAGCGCCACCTATTGGAAGGTTCTATGTAATAGCATTATAGTGGAGGACAGCGCCACCTATTGGAATGTTCTATGTAATAGCAGTATAGTGGAGGACAGCGCCACCTATTGGAAGGTTCTATGTAATAGCAGTATAGTGGAGGACAGCGCCACCTATTGGAAGGTTCTATGTAATAGCAGTATAGTGGAGGACAGGGCCACCTATTGGAATGTTCTATGTCATAGCAGTATAGTGGAGGACAGCACCACCTATTGGAAGGTTCTATGCAATAGCAGTATAGTGGAGAACAGCGCCACTTACTGGAGGGGTCTATGTAATAGCAGTATAGTGGAGGACAGCGCCACCTATTGGAATGTTCTATGTAATAGCAGTATAGTGGAGGACAGCGCCACCTATTGGAATGTTCTATGTAATAGCAGTATAGTGGAGGACAGCGCCACCTATTGGAAGGTTCTATGTAATAGCAGTATAGTGGAGGACAGCGCCACCTATTGGAAGGTTCTATGTAATAGCAGTATAGTGGAGGACAGCGCCACCAATTGGAAGGTTCTATGTAATAGCAGTATAGTGGAGAAAAGCGCCACCTACTGGAGGGGTCTATGTAATAGCAGTATAGTGGAGGGACAGCGCCCACTACTGGAGGGGTCTATGTAATAGCAGTATAGTGGAGGACAGCGCCTCCTATTGGAATGTTCTATGTAATAGCAGTATAGTGGAGGACAGCGCCACCTATTGGAAGGTTCTATGTAATAGCAGTATAGTGGAGAACAGCGCCACCTACTGGAGGGGTCTATGTAATAGCAGTATAGTGGAGGACAACGCCACCTATTGGAATGTTCTATGTAATAGCAGTATAGTGGAGGACAGCGCCACCTATTGGAATGTTCTATGTAATAGCAGTATAGTGGAGGGCAGCGCCACCTATTGGAAGGTTCTATGTAATAGCATTATAGTGGAGGACAGCGCCACCTATTGGAATGTTCTATGTAATAGCAGTATAGTGGAGGACAGCGCCACCTATTGGAAGGTTCTATGTAATAGCAGTATAGTGGAGGACAGCGCCACCTATTGGAAGGTTCTATATAATAGCAGTATAGTGGAGGACAGCGCCACCTATTGGAATGTTCTATGTAATAGCAGTATAGTGGAGGACAGCGCCACCTATTGGAAGGTTCTATGTAATAGCAGTATAGTGGAGGACAGCGCCACCTATTGGAAGGTTCTATGTAATAGCAGTATAGTGGAGGACAGCACCACATATTGGAAGGTTCTATGTAATAGCAGTATAGTGGATGGGTCTATGTAATAGCAGTATAGTGGAGGACAGCGCCACCTATTGGAAGGTTCTATGTATTAGCAGTATAGTGGAGGACAGCGCCACCTATTGGAAGGTTCTATGTAATAGCAGTATAGTGGAGGACAGCACCACCTATTGGAATGTTCTATGTAATAGCAGTATAGTGGAGGACAGCGCTACCTATTGGAAGGTTCTATGTAATAGCAGTATAGTGGAGGACAGCGCCACCTATTGGAAGGTTCTATGTAATAGCAGTATAGTGGAGGACAGCGCCACCTATTGGAATGTTCTATGTAATAGCAGTATAGTGGAGGACAGCGCCACCTATTGGAAGGTTCTATGTAATAGCAGTATAGTGGAGGACAGCGCCACCTATTGGAAGGTTCTATGTAATAGCAGTATAGTGGAGGACAGCGCCACCTATTGGAATGTTCTATGTAATAGCAGTACAGTGGAGGACAGCGCCACCTATTGGAAGGTTCTATGTAATAGCATTATAGTGGAGGACAGCGCCACCTATTGGAATGTTCTATGTAATAGCAGTATAGTGGAGGACAGCGCAACCTATTGGAAGGTTCTATGTAATAGCAGTATAGTGGAGGACAGCGCCACCTATTGGAAGGTTCTATGTAATAGCAGTATAGTGGAGGACAGCGCCACCTATTGGAATGTTCTATGTCATAGCAGTATAGTGGAGGACAGCACCACCTATTGGAAGGTTCTATGCAATAGCAGTATAGTGGAGAACAGCGCCACTTACTGGAGGGGTCTATGTAATAGCAGTATAGTGGAGGACAGCGCCACCTATTGGAATGTTCTATGTAATAGCAGTATAGTGGAGGACAGCGCCACCTATTGGAATGTTCTATGTAATAGCAGTATAGTGGAGGACAGCGCCACCTATTGGAAGGTTCTATGTAATAGCAGTATAGTGGAGGACAGCGCCACCTATTGGAAGGTTCTATGTAATAGCAGTATAGTGGAGGACAGCGCCACCTATTGGAAGGTTCTATGTAATAGCAGTATAGTGGAGAAAAGCGCCACCTACTGGAGGGGTCTATGTAATAGCAGTATAGTGGAGGACAGCGCCCACTACTGGAGGGGTCTATGTAATAGCAGTATAGTGGAGGACAGCGCCACCTATTGGAATGTTCTATGTAATAGCAGTATAGTGGAGGACAGCGCCACCTATTGGAAGGTTCTATGTAATAGCAGTATAGTGGAGAACAGCGCCACATACTGGAGGGGTCTATGTAATAGCAGTATAGTGGAGGACAGCGCCACCTATTGGAATGTTCTATGTAATAGCAGTATAGTGGAGGACAGCGCCACCTATTGGAAGGTTCTATGTAATAGCAGTATAGTGGAGGACAGCGCCACCTATTGGAATGTTCTATGTAATAGCAGTATAGTGGAGGACAGCGCCACCTATTGGAAGGTTCTATGTAATAGCAGTATAGTGGAGGACAGCGCCACCTATTGGAAGGTTCTATGTAATAGCAGTATAGTGGAGGACAGCGCCACCTATTGGAATGTTCTATGTAATAGCAGTATAGTGGAGGGCAGCGCCACCTATTGGAAGGTTCTATGTAATAGCATTATAGTGGAGGACAGCGCCACCTATTGGAATGTTCTATGTAATAGCAGTATAGTGGAGGACAGCGCCACCTATTGGAAGGTTCTATGTAATAGCAGTATAGTGGAGGACAGCGCAACCTATTGGAAGGTTCTATATAATAGCAGTATAGTGGAGGACAGCGCCACCTATTGGTATGTTCTATGTAATAGCAGTATAGTGGAGGACAGCGCCACCTATTGGAAGGTTCTATGTAATAGCAGTATAGTGGAGGACAGCGCCACCTATTGGAAGGTTCTATATAATAGCAGTATAGTGGAGGACAGCGCCACCTATTGGAATGTTCTATGTAATAGCAGTATAGTGGAGGACAGCGCCACCTATTTGAAGGTTCTATGTAATAGCAGTATAGTGGAGGACAGCGCCACCTATTGGAATGTTCTATGTAATAGCAGTATAGTGGAGGACAGCGCCACATATTGGAAGGTTCTATGTAATAGTAGTATAGTGGATGGGTCTATGTAATAGCAGTATAGTGGAGGACAGCGCCACCTATTGGAAGGTTCTATGTATTAGCAGTATAGTGGAGGACAGCGCCACCTATTGGAAGGTTCTATGTAATAGCAGTATAGTGGAGGACAGCACCACCTATTGGAATGTTCTATGTAATAGCAGTATAGTGGAGGACAGCGCTACCTATTGGAAGGTTCTATGTAATAGCAGTATAGTGGAGGACAGCGCCACCTATTGGAAGGTTCTATGTAATAGCAGTATAGTGGAGGACAGCGCCACCTATTGGAATGTTCTATGTAATGGCAGTATAGTGGAGGACAGCGCCACCTATTGGAAGATTCTATGTAATAGCAGTACAGTGGAGAACCGTGCCACCTATTGGAAGGTTCTATGTAATAGCAGTATAGTGGAGGACAGCGCCACCTATTGGAAGGTTCTATGTAATAGCAGTATAGTGGAGGACAGCGCCACCTATTGGAAGGTTCTATATAATAGCAGTATAGTGGAAAACAGCGCAACCTATTGGAAGGTTCTATGTAATAGCATTATAGTGAAGGACAGCGCCACCTATAGGAATGTTCTATGTAATAGCAGTATAGTGGAGGACAGCGCCACCTATTGGAAGGTTCTATGTAATAGCAGTATAGTGGAGGACAGCACCACCTATTGGAAGGTTCTATGTAATAGCAGTATAGTGGAGGACAGCGCCACCTATTGGAATGTTCTATGTAATAGCAGTATAGTGGAGGACAGCGCCACCTATTGGAAGGTTCTATGTAATAGCAGTATAGTGGAGGACAGCGCCACCTATTGGAATGTTCTATGTAATAGCAGTATAGTGGAGGACAGCGCCACTTATTGGAAGGTTCTATGTAATAGCAGTATAGTGGAGGACAGCGCCACCTATTGGAAGGTTCTATGTAATAGCAGCATAGTGGAGAACAGCGCCACCTACTGGAGGGGTCTATGTAATAGCAGTATTGTGGAGGACAGCGTCACCTATTGGAATGTTCTATGTAACAGCAATATAGTGGAGGACAGCGCCACCTATTGAAAGGTTCTATGTAATAGCAGTATAGTGGAGGACAGCGCCACCTATTGGAAGGTTCTATGTAATAGGAGTATAGTGGAGGACAGCTCCAGCTATTGGAATGTTCTATGTAATAGCAGTATAGTGGAGGACAGCGCCACCTATTGGAGTGGTCTATGTAATAGCAGTATAGTGGAGAACAGCGCCACCTATTGGAAGGTTCTATGTAATAGCAGTATAGAGGAGAACAGCGCCACCTACTGGAGGGGTCTATGTAATAGCAGAATAGTGGAGGACAGCTCCACCTATTGGAAGGTTCTATGTAATAGCAGTATAGTGGATGGGTCTAGGATAGCGCCACCTATTGGAAGGTTCTATGTAATAGCAGTATAGTGGAGGACAGCACCAACTATTGGAATGTTCTATGTAATAGCAGTATAGTGGAGGACAGCGCCACCTATTGGAAGGTTCTATGTAATAGCAGTATAGTGGAGAACAGCGCCACCTACTGGAGGGGTCTATGTAATAGCAGTATAGTGGAGAACAGCGCCACCTACTGGAGGGGTCTATGTAATAGCAGTATTCTGGAGGACAGCGCCACCTATTGGAATGTTCTATGTAATAGCAGTATAGTTGAGGACAGCGCCACCTATTGGAAGGTTCTATGTAATAGCAGTATAGTGGATGGGTCTATGTAATAGCAGTATAGTGGAGGACAGCTCCACCTATTGGAAGGTTCTATGTATTAGCAGTATAGTGGAGGACAGCGCCACCTATTGGAAGGTTCTATGTAATAGCAGTATAGAGGAGAACAGCGCCACCTACTGGAGGGGTCTATGTAATAGCAGAATAGTGGAGGACAGCGCAACCTATTGGAAGGTTCTATGTAATAGCAGTATAGTGGAGGACAGCGCCACCTATTGGAATGTTCTATGTAATAGCAGTATAGTGGAGGATAGCGCCACCTATTGGAAGGTTCTATGTAATAGCAGTACAGTGGAGAACAGCGCCACCTACTGGAGGGGTCTATGTAATAGCAGTATTGTGGAGGACAGCGTCACCTATTGGAATGTTCTATGTAACAGCATTATAGTGGAGGACAGCGCCACCTATTGAAAGGTTCTATGTAATAGCAGTATAGTGGAGGACAGCGCCACCTATTGGAAGGTTCTATGTAATAGGAGTATAGTGGAGAATAGCGCCACCTACTGGAGGGGTCTATGTAATAGCAGTATAGTGGAGGACAGCGCCACCTATTGGAATGTTCTATGTAATAGCAGTATAGTGGAGGACAGCTCCAGCTATTGGAATGTTCTATGTAATAGCAGTATAGTGGAGGACAGTGCCACCTATTGGAGTGGTCTATGTAATAGCAGTATAGTGGAGAACAGCGCCACCTACTGGAGGGGTCTATGTAATAGCAGTATAGTGGAGGACAGCGCCACCTATTGGAAGGTTCTATGTAATAGCAGTATAGAGGAGAACAGCGCCACCTACTGGAGGGGTCTATGTAATAGCAGAATAGTGGAGGACAGCGCCACCTATTGGAAGGTTCTATGTAATAGCAGTATAGTGGAGGACAGCGCCACCTATTGGAAGGTTCTATATAATAGCAGTATAGTGGAGGGCAGCGCCACATATTCGAAGGTTCTATGTAATAGCAGTATAGTGGATGGGTCTATGTAATAGCAGTATAGTGGAGGACAGCGCCACCTATTGGAAGGTTCTATGTATTAGCAGTATAGTGGAGGATAGCGCCACCTATTGGAAGGTTCTATGTAATAGCAGTATAGTGGAGGACAGCACCAACTATTGGAATGTTCTATGTAATAGCAGTATAGTGGAGGACAGCGCCACCTATTGGAAGGTTCTATGTAATAGCAGTATAGTGGAGGACAGCACCAACTATTGGAATGTTCTATGTAATAGCAGTATAGTGGAGAACAGCGCCACCTACTGGAGGGGTCTATGTAATAGCAGTATCGTGGAGAACAGCGCCACCTACTGGAGGGGTCTATGTAATAGCAGTATAGTGGAGGACAGCGCCACCTATTGGAATGTTCTATGTAATAGCAGTATAGTGGAGGACAGCGCCACCTATTGGAAGGTCCTATGTAATAGCAGTATAGTGGATGGGTCTATGTAATAGCAGTATAGTGGAGGACAACTCCACCTATTGGAAGGTTCTATGTATTAGCAGTATAGTGGAGGACAGCGCCACCTATTGGAAGGTTCTATGTAATAGCAGTATAGTGGAGGACAGCACCACCTATTGGAATGTTCTATGTAATAGCAGTATAGTGGAGGACAGCGCCACCTATTGGAAGGTTCTATGTAATAGCAGTATAGTGGAGAACAGCGCCACCTACTAGAGGGGTCTATGTAATAGCAGTATAGTGGAGGACAGCGCCACCTACTGGAGGGGTCTATGTAATAGCAGTATAGTGGAGGACAGCGCCACCTATTGGAAGGTTCTATGTAATAGCAGTATAGTGGAGGACAGCGCCACCTATTGGAATGTTCTATGTAATAGCAGTATAGTGGAGGACAGCGACACCTATTGGAAGGTTCTATGTAATAGCAGTGTAGTGGAGGACAGCGCCACCTATTGGAAGGTTCTATGTAATAGCAGTATAGTGGAGGACAGCGCCACCTATTGGAAGGTTCTATGTAATAGCAGTATAGTGGAGGACAGCGCCACCTATTGGAATGTTCTATGTCATAGCAGTATAGTGGAGGAGAGCGCCACCTATTGGAAGGTTCTATGTAATAGCAGTACAGTGGAGAACAGCGCCACCTATTGGAAGGTTCTATGTAATAGCAGTATAGTGGAGGACAGCACCACCTATTGGAATGTTCTATGTAATAGCAGTATAGTGGAGGCCAGCGCCACCTATTGGAAGGTTCTATGTAATAGCAGTATAGTGGAGAACAGCGCCACCTACTGGAGGGGTCTATGTAATAGCAGTATAGTGGAGAACAGCGCCACCTACTGGAGGGGTCTATGTAATAGCAGTATAGTGGAGGACAGCGCCACCTATTGGAATGTTCTATGTAATAGCAGTATAGTGGAGGACAGCGCCACCTATTGGAAGGTTCTATGTAATAGCAGTATAGTGGATGGGTCTATGTAATAGCAGTATAGTGGAGGACAGCGCCACCTATTGGAAGGTTCTATGTATTAGCAGTATAGTGGAGGACAGCGCCACCTATTGGAAGGTTCTATGTAATAGCAGTATAGTGGAGGACAGCACCACCTATTGGAATGTTCTATGTAATAGCAGTATAGTGGAGGACAGCGCCACCTATTGGAAGGTTCTATGTAATAGCAGTATAGTGGAGAACAGCGCCACCTACTAGAGGGGTCTATGTAATAGCAGTATAGTGGAGGACAGCGCCACCTATTGGAATGTTCTATGTCATAGCAGTATAGTGGAGGAGAGCGCCACCTATTGGAAGGTTCTATGTAATAGCAGTACAGTGGAGAACAGCGCCACCTATTGGAAGGTTCTATGTAATAGCAGTATAGTGGAGGACAGCACCACCTATTGGAAGGTTCTATGTAATAGCAGTATAGTGGAGGACAGTGCCACCTATTGGAAGGTTCTATGTAATAGCAGTATAGTGGAGGACAGCGCCACCTATTGGAAGGTTCTATGTAATAGCAGTATAGTGGAGAACAGCGCCACCTACTGGAGGGGTCTATGTAATAGCAGTACAGTGGAGAACAGCGCCACCTACTGGAGGGGTCTATGTAATAGCAGTACAGTGGAGAACAGCGCCACCTATTGGAAGGTTCTATATAATAGCATTATAGTGGAGGACAGCACCACCTATTGGAATGTTCTATATAATAGCAGTATAGTGGAGGACAGCGCCACCTATTGGAATGTTCTATGTAATAGCAGTATAGTGGAGGGCAGCGCCACCTATTGGAAGGTTCTATGTAATAGCATTATAGTGGAGGACAGCGCCACCTATTGGAAGGTTCTATGTAATAGCAGTATAGTGGAGGACAGCGCCACCTATTGGAATGTTCTATGTCATAGCAGTATAGTGGAGGACAGCACCACCTATTGGAAGGTTCTATGCAATAGCAGTATAGTGGAGAACAGCGCCACTTACTGGAGGGGTCTATGTAATAGCAGTATAGTGGAGGACAGCGCCACCTATTGGAATGTTCTATGTAATAGCAGTATAGTGGAGGACAGCGCCACCTATTGGAATGTTCTATGTAATAGCAGTATAGTGGAGGACAGCGCCACCTATTGGAAGGTTCTATGTAATAGCAGTATAGTGGAGGACAGCGCCACCTATTGGAAGGTTCTATGTAATAGCAGTATAGTGGAGGACAGCGCCACCTATTGGAAGGTTCTATGTAATAGCAGTATAGTGGAGAAAAGCGCCACCTACTGGAGGGGTCTATGTAATAGCAGTATAGTGGAGGACAGCGCCCACTACTGGAGGGGTCTATGTAATAGCAGTATAGTGGAGGACAGCGCCACCTATTGGAATGTTCTATGTAATAGCAGTATAGTGGAGGACAGCGCCACCTATTGGAAGGTTCTATGTAATAGCAGTATAGTGGAGAACAGCGCCACATACTGGAGGGGTCTATGTAATAGCAGTATAGTGGAGGACAGCGCCACCTATTGGAATGTTCTATGTAATAGCAGTATAGTGGAGGACAGCGCCACCTATTGGAAGGTTCTATGTAATAGCAGTATAGTGGAGGACAGCGCCACCTATTGGAATGTTCTATGTAATAGCAGTATAGTGGAGGACAGCGCCACCTTTTGGAATGTTCTATGTAATAGCAGTATAGTGGAGGACAGCGCCACCTATTGGAAGGTTCTATGTAATAGCAGTATAGTGGAGGACAGCGCCACCTATTGGAAGGTTCTATATAATAGCAGTATAGTGGAGGACAGCGCCACCTATTGGAATGTTCTATGTAATAGCAGTATAGTGGAGGACAGCGCCACCTATTTGAAGGTTCTATGTAATAGCAGTATAGTGGAGGACAGCGCTACCTATTGGAATGTTCTATGTAATAGCAGTATAGTGGAGGACAGCGCCACATATTGGAAGGTTCTATGTAATAGTAGTATAGTGGATGGGTCTATGTAATAGCAGTATAGTGGAGGACAGCGCCACCTATTGGAAGGTTCTATGTATTAGCAGTATAGTGGAGGACAGCGCCACCTATTGGAAGGTTCTATGTAATAGCAGTATAGTGGAGGACAGCACCACCTATTGGAATGTTCTATGTAACAGCAATATAGTGGAGGACAGCGCCACCTATTGAAAGGTTCTATGTAATAGCAGTATAGTGGAGGACAGCGCCACCTATTGGAAGGTTCTATGTAATAGGAGTATAGTGGAGGACAGCTCCAGCTATTGGAATGTTCTATGTAATAGCAGTATAGTGGAGGACAGCGCCACCTATTGGAGTGGTCTATGTAATAGCAGTATAGTGGAGAACAGCGCCACCTATTGGAAGGTTCTATGTAATAGCAGTATAGAGGAGAACAGCGCCACCTACTGGAGGGGTCTATGTAATAGCAGAATAGTGGAGGACAGCTCCACCTATTGGAAGGTTCTATGTAATAGCAGTATAGAGGATGGGTCTAGGATAGCGCCACCTATTGGAAGGTTCTATGTAATAGCAGTATAGTGGAGGACAGCACCAACTATTGGAATGTTCTATGTAATAGCAGTATAGTGGAGGACAGCGCCACCTATTGGAAGGTTCTATGTAATAGCAGTATAGTGGAGAACAGCGCCACCTACTGGAGGGGTCTATGTAATAGCAGTATGGTGGAGAACAGCGCCACCTACTGGAGGGGTCTATGTAATAGCAGTATTCTGGAGGACAGCGCCACCTATTGGAATGTTCTATGTAATAGCAGTATAGTGGAGGACAGCGCCACCTATTGGAAGGTTCTATGTAATAGCAGTATAGTGGATGGGTCTATGTAATAGCAGTATAGTGGAGGACAGCTCCACCTATTGGAAGGTTCTATGTATTAGCAGTATAGTGGAGGACAGCGCCACCTATTGGAAGGTTCTATGTAATAGCAGTATAGAGGAGAACAGCGCCACCTACTGGAGGGGTCTATGTAATAGCAGAATAGTGGAGGACAGCGCAACCTATTGGAAGGTTCTATGTAATAGCAGTATAGTGGAGGACAGCGCCACCTATTGGAATGTTCTATGTAATAGCAGTATAGTGGAGGATAGCGCCACCTATTGGAAGGTTCTATGTAATAGCAGTACAGTGGAGAACAGCGCCACCTACTGGAGGGGTCTATGTAATAGCAGTATTGTGGAGGACAGCGTCACCTATTGGAATGTTCTATGTAACAGCAATATAGTGGAGGACAGCGCCACCTATTGAAAGGTTCTATGTAATAGCAGTATAGTGGAGGACAGCGCCACCTATTGGAAGGTTCTATGTAATAGGAGTATAGTGGAGAATAGCGCCACCTACTGGAGGGGTCTATGTAATAGCAGTATAGTGGAGGACAGCGCCACCTATTGGAATGTTCTATGTAATAGCAGTATAGTGGAGGACAGCTCCAGCTATTGGAATGTTCTATGTAATAGCAGTATAGTGGAGGACAGTGCCACCTATTGGAGTGGTCTATGTAATAGCAGTATAGTGGAGAACAGCGCCACCTACTGGAGGGGTCTATGTAATAGCAGTATAGTGGAGGACAGCGCCACCTATTGGAAGGTTCTATGTAATAGCAGTATAGAGGAGAACAGCGCCACCTACTGGAGGGGTCTATGTAATAGCAGAATAGTGGAGGACAGCGCCACCTATTGGAAGGTTCTATGTAATAGCAGTATAGTGGAGGACAGCGCCACCTATTGGAAGGTTCTATGTAATAGCAGTATAGTGGAGGACAGCGCCACCTATTGGAAGGTTCTATGTAATAGCAGTATAGTGGAGAACAGCGCCACCTACTGGAGGGGTCTATGTAATAGCAGTACAGTGGAGAACAGCGCCACCTACTGGAGGGGTCTATGTAATAGCAGTACAGTGGAGAACAGCGCCACCTATTGGAAGGTTCTATATAATAGCAGTATAGTGGAGGACAGTGCCACCTATTGGAATGTTCTATATAATAGCAGTATAGTGGAGGACAGCGCCACCTATTGGAATGTTCTATGTAATAGCAGTATAGTGGAGGGCAGCGCCACCTATTGGAAGGTTCTATGTAATTGCATTATAGTGGAGGACAGCGCCACCTATTGGAATGTCCTATGTAATAGCAGTATAGTGGAGGACAGCGCCACCTATTGGAATGTTCTATGTAATAGCAGTACAGTGGAGGACAGCGCCACCTATTGGAAGGTTCTATGTAATAGCATTATAGTGGAGGACAGCGCCCCCTATTGGAATGTTCTATGTAATAGCAGTATAGTGGAGGACAGCGCCACCTATTGGAAGGTTCTATGTAATAGCAGTATAGTGGAGGACAGCGCCACCTATTGGAAGGTTCTATGTAATAGCAGTATAGTGGAGGACAGCGCCACCTATTGGAATGTTCTATGTCATAGCAGTATAGTGGAGGACAGCACCACCTATTGGAAGGTTCTATGCAATAGCAGTATAGTGGAGAACAGCGCCACTTACTGGAGGGGTCTATGTAATAGCAGTATAGTGGAGGACAGCGCTACCTATTGGAATGTTCTATGTAATAGCAGTATAGCGGAGGACAGCGCCACCTATTGGAATGTTCTATGTAATAGCAGTATAGTGGAGGACAGCGCCACCTATTGGAAGGTTCTATGTAATAGCAGTATAGTGGAGGACAGCGCCACCTATTGGAAGGTTCTATGTAATAGCAGTATAGTGGAGGACAGCGCCACCTATTGGAAGGTTCTATGTAATAGCAGTATAGTGGAGAAAAGCGCCACCTACTGGAGGGGTCTATGTAATAGCAGTATAGTGGAGGACAGCGCCCACTACTGGAGGGGTCTATGTAATAGCAGTATAGTGGAGGACAGCGCCACCTATTGGAATGTTCTATGTAATAGCAGTATAGTGGAGGACAGCGCCACCTATTGGAATGTTCTATGTAATAGCAGTATAGTGGAGAACAGCGCCACCTACTGGAGGGGTCTATGTAATAGCAGTATAGTGGAGGACAGCGCCACCTATTGGAATGTTCTATGTAATAGCAGTATAGTGGAGGACAGCGCCACCTATTGGAAGGTTCTATGTAATAGCAGTATAGTGGAGGACAGCGCCACCTATTGGAAGGTTCTATGTAATAGCAGTATAGTGGAGGACAGCGCCACCTATTGGAAGGTTCTATGTAATAGCAATATAGTGGAGAACAGCGCCACCTATTGGAAGGTTCTATATAATAGCAGTATAGTGTAGGACAGCGCCACCTATTGGAAGGTTCTATGTAATAGCAGTATAGTGGAGGACAGCGCCACCTATTGGAAGGTTCTATGTAATAGCAGTATAGTGGAGGACAGCGCAACCTATTGGAAGGTTCTATATAATAGCAGTATAGTGGAGGACAGCGCCACCTATTGGAATGTTCTATGTAATAGCAGTATAGTGGAGGACAGCGCCACCTATTGGAACGTTCTATGTAATAGCAGTATAGTGGAGGACAGCGCCACCTATTGGAAGGTTCTATATAATAGCAGTATAGTGGAGGACAGCGCCACCTATTGGAATGTTCTATGTAATAGCAGTATAGTGGAGGACAGCGCCACCTATTGGAAGGTTCTATGTAATAGCAGTATCGTGGAGGACAGCGCCACCTATTGGAATGTTCTATGTAATAGCAGTATAGTGGAGGACAGCGCCACCTATTGGAAGGTTCTATGTAATAGCAGTATAGTGGAGGACAGCGCCACCTATTGGAATGTTCTATGTCATAGCAGTATAGTGGAGGAGAGCGCCACCTATTGGAAGGTTCTATGTAATAGCAGTACAGTGGAGAACAGCGCCACCTATTGGAAGGTTCTATGTAATAGCAGTATAGTGGAGGACAGCACCACCTATTGGAAGGTTCTATGTAATAGCAGTATAGTGGAGGACAGCGCCACCTATTGGAAGGTTCTATGTAATAGCAGTATAGTGGAGGACAGCGCCACCTATTGGAAGGTTCTATGTAATAGCAGTATAGTGGAGGACAGCGCAACCTATTGGAAGGTTCTATATAATAGCAGTATAGTGGAGGACAGCGCCACCTATTGGAATGTTCTATGTAATAGCAGTATAGTGGAGGACAGCGCCACCTATTGGAAGGTTCTATGTAATAGCAGTATAGTGTAGGACAGCGCCACCTATTGGAAGGTTCTATGTAATAGCAGTATAGTGGAGGACAGCGCCACCTATTGGAAGGTTCTATGTAATAGCAGTATAGTGGAGGACAGCGCAACCTATTGGAAGGTTCTATATAATAGCAGTATAGTGGAGGACAGCGCCACCTATTGGAATGTTCTATGTAATAGCAGTATAGTGGAGGACAGCGCCACCTATTGGAACGTTCTATGTAATAGCAGTATAGTGGAGGACAGCGCCACCTATTGGAAGGTTCTATATAATAGCAGTATAGTGGAGGACAGCGCCACCTATTGGAATGTTCTATGTAATAGCAGTATAGTGGAGGACAGCACCACCTATTGGAAGGTTCTATGTAATAGCAGTATCGTGGAGGACAGCGCCACCTATTGGAATGTTCTATGTAATAGCAGTATAGTGGAGGACAGCGCCACCTATTGGAAGGTTCTATGTAATAGCAGTATAGTGGAGGACAGCGCCACCTATTGGAATGTTCTATGTCATAGCAGTATAGTGGAGGAGAGCGCCACCTATTGGAAGGTTCTATGTAATAGCAGTACAGTGGAGAACAGCGCCACCTATTGGAAGGTTCTATGTAATAGCAGTATAGTGGAGGACAGCACCACCTATTGGAAGGTTCTATGTAATAGCAGTATAGTGGAGGACAGCGCCACCTATTGGAAGGTTCTATGTAATAGCAGTATAGTGGAGGACAGCGCCACCTATTGGAAGGTTCTATGTAATAGCAGTATAGTGGAGGACAGCGCAACCTATTGGAAGGTTCTATGTAATAGCAGTATAGTGGAGGACAGCGCCACCTATTGGAAGGTTCTATGTAATAGCAGTATAGTGGAGGACAGCGCCACCTATTGGAATGTTCTATGTAATAGCAGTATAGTGGAGGACAGCGCCACCTATTGGAATGTTCTATGTCATAGCAGTATAGTGGAGGAGAGCGCCACCTATTGGAAGGTTCTATGTAATAGCAGTACAGTGGAGAACAGCGCCACCTATTGGAAGGTTCTATGTAATAGCAGTATAGTGGAGGACAGCACCACCTATTGGAAGGTTCTATGTAATAGCAGTATAGTGGAGGACAGCGCCACCTATTGGAAGGTTCTATGTAATAGCAGTATAGTGGAGGACAGCGCCACCTATTGGAAGGTTCTATGTAATAGCAGTATAGTGGAGGACAGCGCCACCTATTGGAATGTTCTATGTAATAGCAGTATAGTGGAGGACAGCGCCACCTATTGGAAGGTTCTATGTAATAGCAGTATAGTGGAGGACAGCGCCACCTATTGGAAGGTTCTATATAATAGCAGTATAGTGGAGGACAGCGCCACCTATTGGAATGTTCTATGTAATAGCAGTATAGTGGAGGACAGCGCCACCTATTGGAAGGTTCTATGTAATAGCAGTATAGTGGAGGACAGCGCCACCTATTGGAATGTTCTATGTAATAGCAGTATAGTGGAGGACAGCGCCACATATTGGAAGGTTCTATGTAATAGCAGTATAGTGGATGGGTCTATGTAATAGCAGTATAGTGGAGGACAGCGCCACCTATTGGAAGGTTCTATGTATTAGCAGTATAGTGGAGGACAGCGCCACCTATTGGAAGGTTCTATGTAATAGCAGTATAGTGGAGGACAGCACCACCTATTGGAATGTTCTATGTAATAGCAGTATAGTGGAGGACAGCGCCACCTATTGGAAGGTTCTATGTAATAGCAGTATAGTGGAGGACAGCGCCACCTATTGGAAGGTTCTATATAATAGCAGTATAGTGGAGGACAGCGCCACCTATTGGAATGTTCTATGTAATAGCAGTATAGTGGAGGACAGCGCCACCTATTGGAAGGTTCTATGTAATAGCAGTATAGTGGAGGACAGCGCCACCTATTGGAATGTTCTATGTAATAGCAGTATAGTGGAGGACAGCGCCACATATTGGAAGGTTCTATGTAATAGCAGTATAGTGGATGGGTCTATGTAATAGCAGTATAGTGGAGGACAGCGCCACCTATTGGAAGGTTCTATGTATTAGCAGTATAGTGGAGGACAGCGCCACCTATTGGAAGGTTCTATGTAATAGCAGTATAGTGGAGGACAGCACCACCTATTGGAATGTTCTATGTAATAGCAGTATAGTGGAGGACTGCGCTACCTATTGGAAGGTTCTATGTAATAGCAGTATAGTGGAGGACAGCGCCACCTATTGGAAGGTTCTATGTAATAGCAGTATAGTGGAGGACAGCACCACCTATTGGAAGGTTCTATGTAATAGCAGTATAGTGGAGGACAGCGCCACCTATTGGAATGTTCTATGTAATAGCAGTATAGTGGAGGACAGCGCCACCTATTGGAAGGTTCTATGTAATAGCAGTATAGTGGAGGACAGCGCCACCTATTGGAAGGTTCTATATAATAGCAGTATAGTGGAGGGCAGCGCCACATATTCGAAGGTTCTATGTAATAGCAGTATAGTGGAGGACAGCGCCACCTATTGGAAGGTTCTATGTATTAGCAGTATAGTGGAGGATAGCGCCACCTATTGGAAGGTTCTATGTAATAGCAGTATAGTGGAGGACAGCACCAACTATTGGAATGTTCTATGTAATAGCAGTATAGTGGAGGACAGCGCCACCTATTGGAAGGTTCTATGTAATAGCAGTATAGTGGAGAACAGCGCCACCTACTGGAGGGGTCTATGTAATAGCAGTATAGTGGAGAACAGCGCCACCTACTGGAGGGGTCTATGTAATAGCAGTATAGTGGAGGACAGCGCCACCTATTGGAATGTTCTATGTAATAGCAGTATAGTGGAGGACAGCGCCACCTATTGGAAGGTTCTATGTAATAGCAGTATAGTGGATGGGTCTATGTAATAGCAGTATAGTGGAGGACAGCTCCACCTATTGGAAGGTTCTATGTATTAGCAGTATAGTGGAGGACAGCGCCACCTATTGGAAGGTTCTATGTAATAGCAGTATAGTGGAGGACAGCACCACCTATTGGAATGTTCTAAGTAATAGCAGTATAGTGGAGGACAGCGCCACCTATTGGAAGGTTCTATGTAATAGCAGTATAGTGGAGAACAGCGCCACCTACTAGAGGGATCTATGTAATAGCAGTATAGTGGAGGACAGCGCCACCTACTGGAGGGGTCTATGTAATAGCAGTATAGTGGAGGATAGCGCCACCTATTGGAAGGTTCTATGTAATAGCAGTATAGTGGAGGACAGCGCCACCTATTGGAATGTTCTATGTAATAGCAGTATAGTGGAGGACAGCGCCACCTACTGGAGGGGTCTATGTAATAGCAGTATAGTGGAGGACAGCGCCACCTACTGGAGGGGTCTTTGTAATAGCAGTATAGTGGAGGACAGCGACACCTATTGGAAGGTTCTATGTAATAGCAGTATAGTGGAGGACAGCGCCACCTATTGGAAGGTTCTATGTAATAGCAGTATAGTGGAGGACAGCGCCACCTATTGGAAGGTTCTATGTAATAGCAGTATAGTGGAGGACAGCGCCACCTATTGGAATGTTCTATGTCATAGCAGTATAGTGGAGGAGAGCGCCACCTATTGGAAGGTTCTATGTAATAGCAGTACAGTGGAGAACAGCGCCACCTATTGGAAGGTTCTATGTAATAGCAGTATAGTGGAGGACAGCACCACCTATTGGAAGGTTCTATGTAATAGCAGTATAGTGGAGGACAGCGCCACCTATTGGAAGGTTCTATGTAATAGCAGTATAGTGGAGGACAGCGCCACCTATTGGAAGGTTCTATGTAATAGCAGTATAGTGGAGAACAGCGCCACCTACTGGAGGGGTCTATGTAATAGCAGTACAGTGGAGAACAGCGCCACCTACTGGAGGGGTCTATGTAATAGCAGTACAGTGGAGAACAGCGCCACCTATTGGAAGGTTCTATATAATAGCAGTATAGTGGAGGACAGCGCCACCTATTGGAATGTTCTATATAATAGCAGTATAGTGGAGGACAGCGCCACCTATTGGAATGTTCTATGTAATAGCAGTATAGTGGAGGGCAGCGCCACCTATTGGAAGGTTCTATGTAATAGCATTATAGTGGAGGACAGCGCCACCTATTGGAATGTCCTATGTAATAGCAGTATAGTGGAGGACAGCGCCACCTATTGGAATGTTCTATGTAATAGCAGTACAGTGGAGGACAGCGCCACCTATTGGAAGGTTCTATGTAATAGCATTATAGTGGAGGACAGCGCCCCCTATTGGAATGTTCTATGTAATAGCAGTATAGTGGAGGACAGCGCCACCTATTGGAAGGTTCTATGTAATAGCAGTATAGTGGAGGACAGCGCCACCTATTGGAAGGTTCTATGTAATAGCAGTATAGTGGAGGACAGCGCCACCTATTGGAATGTTCTATGTCATAGCAGTATAGTGGAGGACAGCACCACCTATTGGAAGGTTCTATGCAATAGCAGTATAGTGGAGAACAGCGCCACTTACTGGAGGGGTCTATGTAATAGCAGTATAGTGGAGGACAGCGCTACCTATTGGAATGTTCTATTTAATAGCAGTATAGCGGAGGACAGCGCCACCTATTGGAATGTTCTATGTAATAGCAGTATAGTGGAGGACAGCGCCACCTATTGGAAGGTTCTATGTAATAGCAGTATAGTGGAGGACAGCGCCACCTATTGGAAGGTTCTATGTAATAGCAGTATAGTGGAGGACAGCGCCACCTATTGGAAGGTTCTATGTAATAGCAGTATAGTGGAGAAAAGCGCCACCTACTGGAGGGGTCTATGTAATAGCAGTATAGTGGAGGACAGCGCCCACTACTGGAGGGGTCTATGTAATAGCAGTATAGTGGAGGACAGCGCCACCTATTGGAATGTTCTATGTAATAGCAGTATAGTGGAGGACAGCGCCACCTATTGGAATGTTCTATGTAATAGCAGTATAGTGGAGAACAGCGCCACCTACTGGAGGGGTCTATGTAATAGCAGTATAGTGGAGGACAGCGCCACCTATTGGAATGTTCTATGTAATAGCAGTATAGTGGAGGACAGCGCCACCTATTGGAAGGTTCTATGTAATAGCAGTATAGTGGAGGACAGCGCCACCTATTGGAAGGTTCTATGTAATAGCAGTATAGTGGAGGACAGCGCCACCTATTGGAAGGTTCTATGTAATAGCAATATAGTGGAGAACAGCGCCACCTATTGGAAGGTTCTATATAATAGCAGTATAGTGTAGGACAGCGCCACCTATTGGAAGGTTCTATGTAATAGCAGTATAGTGGAGGACAGCGCCACCTATTGGAAGGTTCTATGTAATAGCAGTATAGTGGAGGACAGCGCAACCTATTGGAAGGTTCTATATAATAGCAGTATAGTGGAGGACAGCGCCACCTATTGGAATGTTCTATGTAATAGCAGTATAGTGGAGGACAGCGCCACCTATTGGAACGTTCTATGTAATAGCAGTATAGTGGAGGACAGCGCCACCTATTGGAAGGTTCTATATAATAGCAGTATAGTGGAGGACAGCGCCACCTATTGGAATGTTCTATGTAATAGCAGTATAGTGGAGGACAGCGCCACCTATTGGAAGGTTCTATGTAATAGCAGTATCGTGGAGGACAGCGCCACCTATTGGAATGTTCTATGTAATAGCAGTATAGTGGAGGACAGCGCCACCTATTGGAAGGTTCTATGTAATAGCAGTATAGTGGAGGACAGCGCCACCTATTGGAATGTTCTATGTCATAGCAGTATAGTGGAGGAGAGCGCCACCTATTGGAAGGTTCTATGTAATAGCAGTACAGTGGAGAACAGCGCCACCTATTGGAAGGTTCTATGTAATAGCAGTATAGTGGAGGACAGCACCACCTATTGGAAGGTTCTATGTAATAGCAGTATAGTGGAGGACAGCGCCACCTATTGGAAGGTTCTATGTAATAGCAGTATAGTGGAGGACAGCGCCACCTATTGGAAGGTTCTATGTAATAGCAGTATAGTGGAGGACAGCGCAACCTATTGGAAGGTTCTATATAATAGCAGTATAGTGGAGGACAGCGCCACCTATTGGAATGTTCTATGTAATAGCAGTATAGTGGAGGACAGCGCCACCTATTGGAAGGTTCTATGTAATAGCAGTATAGTGGAGGACAGCGCCACCTATTGGAAGGTTCTATATAATAGCAGTATAGTGGAGGACAGCGCCACCTATTGGAATGTTCTATGTAATAGCAGTATAGTGGAGGACAGCGCCACCTATTGGAAGGTTCTATGTAATAGCAGTATAGTGGAGGACAGCGCCACCTATTGGAATGTTCTATGTAATAGCAGTATAGTGGAGGACAGCGCCACATATTGGAAGGTTCTATGTAATAGCAGTATAGTGGATGGGTCTATGTAATAGCAGTATAGTGGAGGACAGCGCCACCTATTGGAAGGTTCTATGTATTAGCAGTATAGTGGAGGACAGCGCCACCTATTGGAAGGTTCTATGTAATAGCAGTATAGTGGAGGACAGCACCACCTATTGGAATGTTCTATGTAATAGCAGTATAGTGGAGGACTGCGCTACCTATTGGAAGGTTCTATGTAATAGCAGTATAGTGGAGGACAGCGCCACCTATTGGAAGGTTCTATGTAATAGCAGTATAGTGTAGGACAGCGCCACCTATTGGAAGGTTCTATGTAATAGCAGTATAGTGGAGGACAGCGCCACCTATTGGAAGGTTCTATGTAATAGCAGTATAGTGGAGGACAGCGCAACCTATTGGAAGGTTCTATATAATAGCAGTATAGTGGAGGACAGCGCCACCTATTGGAATGTTCTATGTAATAGCAGTATAGTAGAGGACAGCGCCACCTATTGGAACGTTCTATGTAATAGCAGTATAGTGGAGGACAGCGCCACCTATTGGAAGGTTCTATATAATAGCAGTATAGTGGAGGACAGCGCCACCTATTGGAATGTTCTATGTAATAGCAGTATAGTGGAGGACAGCGCCACCTATTGGAAGGTTCTATGTAATAGCAGTATCGTGGAGGACAGCGCCACCTATTGGAATGTTCTATGTAATAGCAGTATAGTGGAGGACAGCGCCACCTATTGGAAGGTTCTATGTAATAGCAGTATAGTGGAGGACAGCGCCACCTATTGGAATGTTCTATGTCATAGCAGTATAGTGGAGGAGAGCGCCACCTATTGGAAGGTTCTATGTAATAGCAGTACAGTGGAGAACAGCGCCACCTATTGGAAGGTTCTATGTAATAGCAGTATAGTGGAGGACAGCACCACCTATTGGAAGGTTCTATGTAATAGCAGTATAGTGGAGGACAGCGCCACCTATTGGAAGGTTCTATGTAATAGCAGTATAGTGGAGGACAGCGCCACCTATTGGAAGGTTCTATGTAATAGCAGTATAGTGGAGGACAGCGCAACCTATTGGAAGGTTCTATGTAATAGCAGTATAGTGGAGGACAGCGCCACCTATTGGAAGGTTCTATGTAATAGCAGTATAGTGGAGGACAGCGCCACCTATTGGAAGGTTCTATGTAATAGCAGTATAGTGGAGGACAGCGCCACCTATTGGAATGTTCTATGTCATAGCAGTATAGTGGAGGAGAGCGCCACCTATTGGAAGGTTCTATGTAATAGCAGTACAGTGGAGAACAGCGCCACCTATTGGAAGGTTCTATGTAATAGCAGTATAGTGGAGGACAGCACCAACTATTGGAAGGTTCTATGTAATAGCAGTATAGTGGAGGACAGCGCCACCTATTGGAAGGTTCTATGTAATAGCAGTATAGTGGAGGACAGCGCCACCTATTGGAAGGTTCTATGTAATAGCAGTATAGTGGAGGACAGCGCCACCTATTGGAATGTTCTATGTAATAGCAGTATAGTGGAGGACAGCGCCACCTATTGGAAGGTTCTATGTAATAGCAGTATAGTGGAGGACAGCGCCACCTATTGGAAGGTTCTATATAATAGCAGTATAGTGGAGGACAGCGCCACCTATTGGAATGTTCTATGTAATAGCAGTATAGTGGAGGACAGCGCCACCTATTGGAAGGTTCTATGTAATAGCAGTATAGTGGAGGACAGCGCCACCTATTGGAATGTTCTATGTAATAGCAGTATAGTGGAGGACAGCGCCACATATTGGAAGGTTCTATGTAATAGCAGTATAGTGGATGGGTCTATGTAATAGCAGTATAGTGGAGGACAGCGCCACCTATTGGAAGGTTCTATGTATTAGCAGTATAGTGGAGGACAGCGCCACCTATTGGAAGGTTCTATGTAATAGCAGTATAGTGGAGGACAGCACCACCTATTGGAATGTTCTATGTAATAGCAGTATAGTGGAGGACTGCGCCACCTATTGGAAGGTTCTATGTAATAGCAGTATAGTGGAGGACAGCACCACCTATTGGAAGGTTCTATGTAATAGCAGTATAGTGGAGGACAGCGCCACCTATTGGAAGGTTCTATGTAATAGCAGTATAGTGGAGGACAGCGCCACCTATTGGAAGGTTCTATGTAATAGCAGTATAGTGGAGGACAGCGCAACCTATTGGAAGGTTCTATGTAATAGCAGTATAGTGGAGGACAGCGCCACCTATTGGAAGGTTCTATGTAATAGCAGTATAGTGGAGGACAGCGCCACCTATTGGAAGGTTCTATGTAATAGCAGTATAGTGGAGGACAGCGCCACCTATTGGAATGTTCTATGTCATAGCAGTATAGTGGAGGAGAGCGCCACCTATTGGAAGGTTCTATGTAATAGCAGTACAGTGGAGAACAGCGCCACCTATTGGAAGGTTCTATGTAATAGCAGTATAGTGGAGGACAGCACCAACTATTGGAAGGTTCTATGTAATAGCAGTATAGTGGAGGACAGCGCCACCTATTGGAAGGTTCAATGTAATAGCAGTATAGTGGAGGACAGCGCCACCTATTGGAAGGTTCTATGTAATAGCAGTATAGTGGAGGACAGCGCCACCTATTGGAATGTTCTATGTAATAGCAGTATAGTGGAGGACAGCGCCACCTATTGGAAGGTTCTATGTAATAGCAGTATAGTGGAGGACAGCGCCACCTATTGGAAGGTTCTATATAATAGCAGTATAGTGGAGGACAGCGCCACCTATTGGAATGTTCTATGTAATAGCAGAATAGTGGAGGACAGCGCCACCTATTGGAAGGTTCTATGTAATAGCAGTATAGTGGAGGACAGCGCCACCTATTGGAATGTTCTATGTAATAGCAGTATAGTGGAGGACAGCGCCACATATTGGAAGGTTCTATGTAATAGCAGTATAGTGGATGGGTCTATGTAATAGCAGTATAGTGGAGGACAGCGCCACCTATTGGAAGGTTCTATGTATTAGCAGTATAGTGGAGGACAGCGCCACCTATTGGAAGGTTCTATGTAATAGCAGTATAGTGGAGGACAGCACCACCTATTGGAATGTTCTATGTAATAGCAGTATAGTGGAGGACTGCGCTACCTATTGGAAGGTTCTATGTAATAGCAGTATAGTGGAGGACAGCGCCACCTATTGGAAGGTTCTATGTAATAGCAGTATAGTGGAGGACAGCACCACCTATTGGAAGGTTCTATGTAATAGCAGTATAGTGGAGGACAGCGCCACCTATTGGAATGTTCTATGTAATAGCAGTATAGTGGAGGACAGCGCCACCTATTGGAAGGTTCTATGTAATAGCAGTATAGTGGAGGACAGCGCCACCTATTGGAAGGTTCTATATAATAGCAGTATAGTGGAGGGCAGCGCCACATATTCGAAGGTTCTATGTAATAGCAGTATAGTGGATGGGTCTATGTAATAGCAGTATAGTGGAGGACAGCGCCACCTATTGGAAGGTTCTATGTATTAGCAGTATAGTGGAGGATAGCGCCACCTATTGGAAGGTTCTATGTAATAGCAGTATAGTGGAGGACAGCACCAACTATTGGAATGTTCTATGTAATAGCAGTATAGTGGAGGACAGCGCCACCTATTGGAAGGTTCTATGTAATAGCAGTATAGTGGAGAACAGCGCCACCTACTGGAGGGGTCTATGTAATAGCAGTATAGTGGAGAACAGCGCCACCTACTGGAGGGGTCTATGTAATAGCAGTATAGTGGAGGACAGCGCCACCTATTGGAATGTTCTATGTAATAGCAGTATAGTGGAGGACAGCGCCACCTATTGGAAGGTTCTATGTAATAGCAGTATAGTGGATGGGTCTATGTAATAGCAGTATAGTGGAGGACAGCTCCACCTATTGGAAGGTTCTATGTATTAGCAGTATAGTGGAGGACAGCGCCACCTATTGGAAGGTTCTATGTAATAGCAGTATAGTGGAGGACAGCACCACCTATTGGAATGTTCTATGTAATAGCAGTATAGTGGAGGACAGCGCCACCTATTGGAAGGTTCTATGTAATAGCAGTATAGTGGAGAACAGCGCCACCTACTAGAGGGATCTATGTAATAGCAGTATAGTGGAGGACAGCGCCACCTACTGGAGGGGTCTATGTAATAGCAGTATAGTGGAGGATAGCGCCACCTATTGGAAGGTTCTATGTAATAGCAGTATAGTGGAGGACAGCGCCACCTATTGGAATGTTCTATGTAATAGCAGTATAGTGGAGGACAGCGCCACCTACTGGAGGGGTCTATGTAATAGCAGTATAGTGGAGGACAGCGCCACCTACTGGAGGGGTCTTTGTAATAGCAGTATAGTGGAGGACAGCGACACCTATTGGAAGGTTCTATGTAATAGCAGTATAGTGGAGGACAGCGCCACCTATTGGAAGGTTCTATGTAATAGCAGTATAGTGGAGGACAGCGCCACCTATTGGAAGGTTCTATGTAATAGCAGTATAGTGGAGGACAGCGCCACCTATTGGAATGTTCTATGTCATAGCAGTATAGTGGAGGAGAGCGCCACCTATTGGAAGGTTCTATGTAATAGCAGTACAGTGGAGAACAGCGCCACCTATTGGAAGGTTCTATGTAATAGCAGTATAGTGGAGGACAGCACCACCTATTGGAAGGTTCTATGTAATAGCAGTATAGTGGAGGACAGCGCCACCTATTGGAAGGTTCTATGTAATAGCAGTATAGTGGAGGACAGCGCCACCTATTGGAAGGTTCTATGTAATAGCAGTATAGTGGAGAACAGCGCCACCTACTGGAGGGGTCTATGTAATAGCAGTACAGTGGAGAACAGCGCCACCTACTGGAGGGGTCTATGTAATAGCAGTACAGTGGAGAACAGCGCCACCTATTGGAAGGTTCTATATAATAGCAGTATAGTGGAGGACAGCGCCACCTATTGGAATGTTCTATATAATAGCAGTATAGTGGAGGACAGCGCCACCTATTGGAATGTTCTATGTAATAGCAGTATAGTGGAGGGCAGCGCCACCTATTGGAAGGTTCTATGTAATAGCATTATAGTGGAGGACAGCGCCACCTATTGGAATGTCCTATGTAATAGCAGTATAGTGGAGGACAGCGCCACCTATTGGAATGTTCTATGTAATAGCAGTACAGTGGAGGACAGCGCCACCTATTGGAAGGTTCTATGTAATAGCATTATAGTGGAGGACAGCGCCCCCTATTGGAATGTTCTATGTAATAGCAGTATAGTGGAGGACAGCGCCACCTATTGGAAGGTTCTATGTAATAGCAGTATAGTGGAGGACAGCGCCACCTATTGGAAGGTTCTATGTAATAGCAGTATAGTGGAGGACAGCGCCACCTATTGGAATGTTCTATGTCATAGCAGTATAGTGGAGGACAGCACCACCTATTGGAAGGTTCTATGCAATAGCAGTATAGTGGAGAACAGCGCCACTTACTGGAGGGGTCTATGTAATAGCAGTATAGTGGAGGACAGCGCTACCTATTGGAATGTTCTATGTAATAGCAGTATAGCGGAGGACAGCGCCACCTATTGGAATGTTCTATGTAATAGCAGTATAGTGGAGGACAGCGCCACCTATTGGAAGGTTCTATGTAATAGCAGTATAGTGGAGGACAGCGCCACCTATTGGAAGGTTCTATGTAATAGCAGTATAGTGGAGGACAGCGCCACCTATTGGAAGGTTCTATGTAATAGCAGTATAGTGGAGAAAAGCGCCACCTACTGGAGGGGTCTATGTAATAGCAGTATAGTGGAGGACAGCGCCCACTACTGGAGGGGTCTATGTAATAGCAGTATAGTGGAGGACAGCGCCACCTATTGGAATGTTCTATGTAATAGCAGTATAGTGGAGGACAGCGCCACCTATTGGAAGGTTCTATGTAATAGCAGTATAGTGGAGAACAGCGCCACCTATTGGAAGGTTCTATGTAATAGCAGTATAGTGGAGGACAGCGCCACCTATTGGAATGTTCTATGTAATAGCAGTATAGTGGAGGACAGCGCCACCTATTGGAAGGTTCTATGTAATAGCAGTATAGTGGAGGACAGCGCCACCTATTGGAAGGTTCTATGTAATAGCAGTATAGTGGAGGACAGCGCCACCTATTGGAAGGTTCTATGTAATAGCAGTATAGTGGAGGACAGCGCCACCTATTGGAAGGTTCTATGTAATAGCAATATAGTGGAGAACAGCGCCACCTATTGGAAGGTTCTATATAATAGCAGTATAGTGTAGGACAGCGCCACCTATTGGAATGTTCTATGTAATAGCAGTATAGTGGAGGACAGCGCCACCTATTGGAATGTTCTATGTAATAGCAGTATAGTGGAGGGCAGCGCCACCTATTGGAAGGTTCTATGTAATAGCATTATAGTGGAGGACAGCGCCACCTATTGGAATGTTCTATGTAATAGCAGTATAGTGGAGGACAGCGCCACCTATTGGAAGGTTCTATGTAATAGCAGTATAGTGGAGGACAGCACCACCTATTGGAAGGTTCTATGTAATAGCAGTATAGTGGAGGACAGTGCCACCTATTGGAAGGTTCTATGTAATAGCAGTATAGTGGAGGACAGCGCCACCTATTGGAAGGTTCTATGTAATAGCAGTATAGTGGAGAACAGCGCCACCTACTGGAGGGGTCTATGTAATAGCAGTACAGTGGAGAACAGCGCCACCTACTGGAGGGGTCTATGTAATAGCAGTACAGTGGAGAACAGCGCCACCTATTGAAAGGTTCTATATAATAGCAGTATAGTGGAGGACAGCACCACCTATTGGAATGTTCTATATAATAGCAGTATAGTGGAGGACAGCGCCACCTATTGGAATGTTCTATGTAATAGCAGTATAGTGGAGGGCAGCGCCACCTATTGGAAGGTTCTATGTAATAGCATTATAGTGGAGGACAGCGCCACCTATTGGAATGTCCTATGTAATAGCAGTATAGTGGAGGACAGCGCCACCTATTGGAATGTTCTATGTAATAGCAGTACAGTGGAGGACAGCGTTACCTATTGGAAGGTTCTATGTAATAGCATTATAGTGGAGGACAGCGCCACCTATTGGAATGTTCTATGTAATAGCAGTATAGTGGAGGACAGCGCCACCTATTGGAAGGTTCTATGTAATAGCAGTATAGTGGAGGACAGCGCCACCTATTGGAAGGTTCTATGTAATAGCAGTATAGTGGAGGACAGCGCCACCTATTGGAATGTTCTATGTCATAGCAGTATAGTGGAGGACAGCACCACCTATTGGAAGGTTCTGTGCAATAGCAGTATAGTGGAGAACAGCGCCACTTACTGGAGGGGTCTATGTAATAGCAGTATAGTGGAGGACAGCGCCACCTATTGGAATGTTCTATGTAATAGCAGTATAGTGGAGGACAGCGCCACCTATTGGAAGGTTCTATGTAATAGCAGTATAGTGGAGGACAGCGCCACCTATTGGAAGGTTCTATGTAATAGCAGTATAGTGGAGGACAGCGCCACCTATTGGAAGGTTCTATGTAATAGCAGTATAGTGGAGAAAAGCGCCACCTACTGGAGGGGTCTATGTAATAGCAGTATAGTGGAGGACAGCGCCACCTATTGGAATGTTCTATGTAATAGCAGTATAGTGGAGGACAGCGCCACCTATTGGAAGGTTCTATGTAATAGCAGTATAGTGGAGGACAGCGCCTCCTATTGGAATGTTCTATGTAATAGCAGTATAGTGGAGGACAGCGCCACCTATTGGAAGGTTCTATGTAATAGCAGTATAGTGGAGGACAGCGCCACCTATTGGAAGGTTCTATGTAATAGCAGTATAGTGGAGAACAGCGCCACCTATTGGAAGGTTTTATATAATAGCAGTATAGTGTAGGACAGCGCCACCTATTGGAATGTTCTATGTAATAGCAGTATAGTGGAGGACAGCGCCACCTATTGGAATGTTCTATGTAATAGCAGTATAGTGGAGGGCAGCGCCACCTATTGGAAGGTTCTATGTAATAGCATTATAGTGGAGGACAGCGCCACCTATTGGAATGTTCTATGTAATAGCAGTATAGTGGAGGACAGCGCCACCTATTGGAAGGTTCTATGTAATAGCAGTATAGTGGAGGACAGCGCAACCTATTGGAAGGTTCTATATAATAGCAGTATAGTGGAGGACAGCGCCACCTATTGGAATGTTCTATGTAATAGCAGTATAGTGGAGGACAGCGCCACCTATTGGAAGGTTCTATGTAATAGCAGTATAGTGGAGGACAGCGCCACCTATTGGAAGGTTCTATATAATAGCAGTATAGTGGAGGACAGCGCCACCTATTGGAATGTTCTATGTAATAGCAGTATAGTGGAGGACAGCGCCACCTATTGGAAGGTTCTATGTAATAGCAGTATAGTGGAGGACAGCGCCACCTATTGGAATGTTCTATGTAATAGCAGTATAGTGGAGGACAGCGCCACATATTGGAAGGTTCTATGTAATAGCAGTATAGTGGATGGGTCTATGTAATAGCAGTATAGTGGAGGACAGCGCCACCTATTGGAAGGTTCTATGTATTAGCAGTATAGTGGAGGACAGCGCCACCTATTGGAAGGTTCTATGTAATAGCAGTATAGTGGAGGACAGCACCACCTATTGGAATGTTTTATGTAATAGCAGTATAGTGGAGGACAGCGCTACCTATTGGAAGGTTCTATGTAATAGCAGTATAGTGGAGGACAGCGCCACCTATTGGAAGGTTCTATGTAATAGCAGTATAGTGGAGGACAGCACCACCTATTGGAAGGTTCTATGTAATAGCAGTATAGTGGAGGACAGCGCCACCTATTGGAATGTTCTATGTAATAGCAGTATAGTGGAGGACAGCGCCACCTATTGGAATGTCCTATGTAATAGCAGTATAGTGGAGGACAGCGCCACCTATTGGAATGTTCTATGTAATAGCAGTACAGTGGAGGACAGCGCCACCTATTGGAAGGTTCTATGTAATAGCATTATAGTGGAGGACAGCGCCACCTATTGGAATGTTCTATGTAATAGCAGTATAGTGGAGGACAGCGCCACCTATTGGAAGGTTCTATGTAATAGCAGTATAGTGGAGGACAGCGCCACCTATTGGAATGTTCTATGTCATAGCAGTATAGTGGAGGACAGCACCACCTATTGGAAGGTTCTATGCAATAGCAGTATAGTGGAGAACAGCGCCACTTACTGGAGGGGTCTATGTAATAGCAGTATAGTGGATGGGTCTATGTAATAGCAGTATAGTGGAGGACAGCGCCACCTATTGGAAGGTTCTATGTATTAGCAGTATAGTGGAGGACAGCGCCACCTATTGGAAGGTTCTATGTAATAGCAGTATAGTGGAGGACAGCACCACCTATTGGAATGTTCTATGTAATAGCAGTATAGTGGAGGACAGCGCCACCTATTGGAAGGTTCTATGTAATAGCAGTATAGTGGAGGACAGCGCCACCTATTGGAAGGTTCTATGTAATAGCAGTATAGTGGAGGACAGCGCCACATATTGGAAGGTTCTATGTAATAGCAGTATAGTGGATGGGTCTATGTAATAGCAGTATAGTGGAGGACAGCGCCACCTATTGGAAGGTTCTATGTATTAGCAGTATAGTGGAGGACAGCGCCACCTATTGGAAGGTTCTATGTAATAGCAGTATAGTGGAGGACAGCACCACCTATTGGAATGTTCTATGTAATAGCAGTATAGTGGAGGACAGCGCCACCTATTGGAAGGTTCTATGTAATAGCAGTATAGTGGAGAACAGCGCCACCTACTAGAGGGGTCTATGTAATAGCAGTATAGTGGAGGACAGCGCCACCTACTGGAGGGGTCTATGTAATAGCAGTATAGTGGAGGACAGCGCCACCTATTGGAAGGTTCTATGTAATAGCAGTATAGTGGAGGACAGCGCCACCTATTGGAATGTTCTATGTAATAGCAGTATAGTGGAGGACAGCGCCACCTACTGGAGGGGTCTATGTAATAGCAGTATAGTGGAGGACAGCGCCACCTACTGGAGGGGTCTTTGTAATAGCAGTATAGTGGAGGACAGCGAAACCTATTGGAAGGTTCTATGTAATAGCAGTATAGTGGAGGACAGCGCCACCTATTGGAAGGTTCTATGTAATAGCAGTATAGTGGAGGACAGCGCCACCTATTGGAAGGTTCTATGTAATAGCAGTATAG
Source organism: Rhinoderma darwinii (assembly GCF_050947455.1). Lineage (NCBI taxonomy): Eukaryota > Metazoa > Chordata > Amphibia > Anura > Rhinodermatidae > Rhinoderma > Rhinoderma darwinii. The sequence continues at coordinate 98,754 of NW_027464545.1, forward strand.
TGGAGGACAGCGCCACCTATTGGAATGTTCTATGTCATAGCAGTATAGTGGAGGAGAGCGCCACCTATTGGAAGGTTCTATGTAATAGCAGTACAGTGGAGAACAGCGCCACCTATTGGAAGGTTCTATGTAATAGCAGTATAGTGGAGGACAGCACCACCTATTGGAAGGTTCTATGTAATAGCAGTATAGTGGAGGACAGCGCCACCTATTGGAAGGTTCTATGTAATAGCAGTATAGTGGAGGACAGCGCCACCTATTGGAAGGTTCTATGTAATAGCAGTATAGTGGAGAACAGCGCCACCTACTGGAGGGGTCTATGTAATAGCAGTACAGTGGAGAACAGCGCCACCTACTGGAGGGGTCTATGTAATAGCAGTACAGTGGAGAACAGCGCCACCTATTGGAAGGTTCTATATAATAGCAGTATAGTGGAGGACAGCGCCACCTATTGGAATGTTCTATATAATACCAGTATAGTGGAGGACAGCGCCACCTATTGGAATGTTCTATGTAATAGCAGTATAGTGGAGGGCAGCGCCACCTATTGGAAGGTTCTATGTAATAGCATTATAGTGGAGGACAGCGCCACCTATTGGAATGTCCTATGTAATAGCAGTATAGTGGAGGACAGCGCCACCTATTGGAATGTTCTATGTAATAGCAGTACAGTGGAGGACAGCGCCACCTATTGGAAGGTTCTATGTAATAGCATTATAGTGGAGGACAGCGCCACCTATTGGAATGTTCTATGTAATATCAGTATAGTGGAGGACAGCGCCACCTATTGGAAGGTTCTATGTAATAGCAGTATAGTGGAGGACAGCGCCACCTATTGGAAGGTTCTATGTAATAGCAGTATAGTGGAGGACAGCGCCACCTATTGGAATGTTCTATGTCATAGCAGTATAGTGGAGGACAGCACCACCTATTGGAAGGTTCTATGCAATAGCAGTATAGTGGAGAACAGCGCCACTTACTGGAGGGGTCTATGTAATAGCAGTATAGTGGAGGACAGCGCCACCTATTGGAATGTTCTATGTAATAGCAGTATAGTGGAGGACAGCGCCACCTATTGGAATGTTCTATGTAATAGCAGTATAGTGGAGGACAGCGCCACCTATTGGAAGGTTCTATGTAATAGCAGTATAGTGGAGAAAAGCGCCACCTACTGGAGGGGTCTATGTAATAGCAGTATAGTGGAGGACAGCGCCACCTATTGGAATGTTCTATGTAATAGCAGTATAGTGGAGGACAGCGCCTCCTATTGGAATGTTCTATGTAATAGCAGTATAGTGGAGGACAGCGCCACCTATTGGAAGGTTCTATGTAATAGCAGTATAGTGGAGGACAGCGCCACCTATTGGAAGGTTCTATGTAATAGCAGTATAGTGGAGAACAGCGCCACCTATTGGAAGGTTCTATATAATAGCAGTATAGTGTAGGACAGCGCCACCTATTGGAATGTTCTATGTAATAGCAGTATAGTGGAGGACAGCGCCACCTATTGGAATGTTCTATGTAATAGCAGTATAGTGGAGGGCAGCGCCACCTATTGGAAGGTTCTATGTAATAGCATTATAGTGGAGGACAGCGCCACCTATTGGAATGTTCTATGTAATAGCAGTATAGTGGAGGACAGCGCCACCTATTGGAAGGTTCTATGTAATAGCAGTATAGTGGAGGACAGCGCAACCTATTGGAAGGTTCTATATAATAGCAGTATAGTGGAGGACAGCGCCACCTATTGGAATGTTCTATGTAACAGCAGTATAGTGGAGGACAGCGCCACCTATTGGAAGGTTCTATGTAATAGCAGTATAGTGGAGGACAGCGCCACCTATTGGAAGGTTCTATATAATAGCAGTATAGTGGAGGACAGCGCCACCTATTGGAATGTTCTATGTAATAGCAGTATAGTGGAGGACAGCGCCACCTATTGGAAGGTTCTATGTAATAGCAGTATAGTGGAGGACAGCGCCACCTATTGGAATGTTCTATGTAATAGCAGTATAGTGGAGGACAGCGCCACCTATTGGAAGGTTCTATGTAATAGCAGTATAGTGGAGGACAGCGCCACCTATTGGAATGTTCTATGTCATAGCAGTATAGTGGAGGAGAGCGCCACCTATTGGAAGGTTCTATGTAATAGCAGTACAGTGGAGAACAGCGCCACCTATTGGAAGGTTCTATGTAATAGCAGTATAGTGGAGGACAGCACCACCTATTGGAAGGTTCTATGTAATAGCAGTATAGTGGAGGACAGCGCCACCTATTGGAAGGTTCTATGTAATAGCAGTATAGTGGAGGACAGCGCCACCTATTGGAAGGTTCTATGTAATAGCAGTATAGTGGAGGACAGCGCCACCTATTGGAAGGTTCTATGTAATAGCAATATAGTGGAGAACAGCGCCACCTATTGGAAGGTTCTATATAATAGCAGTATAGTGTAGGACAGCGCCACCTATTGGAATGTTCTATGTAATAGCAGTATAGTGGAGGACAGCGCCACCTATTGGAATGTTCTATGTAATAGCAGTATAGTGGAGGGCAGCGCCACCTATTGGAAGGTTCTATGTAATAGCATTATAGTGGAGGACAGCGCCACCTATTGGAATGTTCTATGTAATAGCAGTATAGTGGAGGACAGCGCCACCTATTGGAAGGTTCTATGTAATAGCAGTATAGTGGAGGACAGCGCAACCTATTGGAAGGTTCTATATAATAGCAGTATAGTGGAGGACAGCGCCACCTATTGGAATGTTCTATGTAATAGCAGTATAGTGGAGGACAGCGCCACCTATTGGAAGGTTCTATGTAATAGCAGTATAGTGGAGGACAGCGCCACCTATTGGAAGGTTCTATATAATAGCAGTATAGTGGAGGACAGCGCCACCTATTGGAATGTTCTATGTAATAGCAGTATAGTGGAGGACAGCGCCACCTATTGGAAGGTTCTATGTAATAGCAGTATAGTGGAGGACAGCGCCACCTATTGGAATGTTCTATGTAATAGCAGTATAGTGGAGGACAGCGCCACCTATTGGAAGGTTCTATGTAATAGCAGTATAGTGGAGGACAGCGCCACCTATTGGAATGTTCTATGTCATAGCAGTATAGTGGAGGAGAGCGCCACCTATTGGAAGGTTCTATGTAATAGCAGTACAGTGGAGAACAGCGCCACCTATTGGAAGGTTCTATGTAATAGCAGTATAGTGGAGGACAGCACCACCTATTGGAAGGTTCTATGTAATAGCAGTATAGTGGAGGACAGCGCCACCTATTGGAAGGTTCTATGTAATAGCAGTATAGTGGAGGACAGCGCCACCTATTGGAAGGTTCTATGTAATAGCAGTATAGTGGAGGACAGCGCCACCTATTGGAATGTTCTATGTCATAGCAGTATAGTGGAGGACAGCACCACCTATTGGAAGGTTCTATGCAATAGCAGTATAGTGGAGAACAGCGCCACTTACTGGAGGGGTCTATGTAATAGCAGTATAGTGGAGGACAGCGCCACCTATTGGAATGTTCTATGTAATAGCAGTATAGTGGAGGACAGCGCCACCTATTGGAATGTTCTATGTAATAGCAGTATAGTGGAGGACAGCGCCACCTATTGGAAGGTTCTATGTAATAGCAGTATAGTGGAGGACAGCGCCACCTATTGGAAGGTTCTATGTAATAGCAGTATAGTGGAGGACAGCGCCACCTATTGGAAGGTTCTATGTAATAGCAGTATAGTGGAGAAAAGCGCCACCTACTGGAGGGGTCTATGTAATAGCAGTATAGTGGAGGACAGCGCCACCTATTGGAATGTTCTATGTAATAGCAGTATAGTGGAGGACAGCGCCTCCTATTGGAATGTTCTATGTAATAGCAGTATAGTGGAGGACAGCGCCACCTATTGGAAGGTTCTATGTAATAGCAGTATAGTGGAGGACAGCGCCACCTATTGGAAGGTTCTATGTAATAGCAGTATAGTGGAGAACAGCGCCACCTATTGGAAGGTTCTATATAATAGCAGTATAGTGTAGGACAGCGCCACCTATTGGAATGTTCTATGTAATAGCAGTATAGTGGAGGACAGCGCCACCTATTGGAATGTTCTATGTAATAGCAGTATAGTGGAGGGCAGCGCCACCTATTGGAAGGTTCTATGTAATAGCATTATAGTGGAGGACAGCGCCACCTATTGGAATGTTCTATGTAATAGCAGTATAGTGGAGGACAGCGCCACCTATTGGAAGGTTCTATGTAATAGCAGTATAGTGGAGGACAGCGCAACCTATTGGAAGGTTCTATATAATAGCAGTATAGTGGAGGACAGCGCCACCTATTGGAATGTTCTATGTAACAGCAGTATAGTGGAGGACAGCGCCACCTATTGGAAGGTTCTATGTAATAGCAGTATAGTGGAGGACAGCGCCACCTATTGGAAGGTTCTATATAATAGCAGTATAGTGGAGGACAGCGCCACCTATTGGAATGTTCTATGTAATAGCAGTATAGTGGAGGACAGCGCCACCTATTGGAAGGTTCTATATAATAGCAGTATAGTGGAGGACAGCGCCACCTATTGGAATGTTCTATGTAATAGCAGTATAGTGGAGGACAGCGCCACCTATTGGAAGGTTCTATGTAATAGCAGTATAGTGGAGGACAGCGCCACCTATTGGAATGTTCTATGTAATAGCAGTATAGTGGAGGACAGCGCCACCTATTGGAAGGTTCTATGTAATAGCAGTATAGTGGAGGACAGCGCCACCTATTGGAATGTTCTATGTCATAGCAGTATAGTGGAGGAGAGCGCCACCTATTGGAAGGTTCTATGTAATAGCAGTACAGTGGAGAACAGCGCCACCTATTGGAAGGTTCTATGTAATAGCAGTATAGTGGAGGACAGCACCACCTATTGGAAGGTTCTATGTAATAGCAGTATAGTGGAGGACAGCGCCACCTATTGGAAGGTTCTATGTAATAGCAGTATAGTGGAGGACAGCGCCACCTATTGGAAGGTTCTATGTAATAGCAGTATAGTGGAGGACAGCGCCACCTATTGGAAGGTTCTATGTAATAGCAATATAGTGGAGAACAGCGCCACCTATTGGAAGGTTCTATATAATAGCAGTATAGTGTAGGACAGCGCCACCTATTGGAATGTTCTATGTAATAGCAGTATAGTGGAGGACAGCGCCACCTATTGGAATGTTCTATGTAATAGCAGTATAGTGGAGGGCAGCGCCACCTATTGGAAGGTTCTATGTAATAGCATTATAGTGGAGGACAGCGCCACCTATTGGAATGTTCTATGTAATAGCAGTATAGTGGAGGACAGCGCCACCTATTGGAAGGTTCTATGTAATAGCAGTATAGTGGAGGACAGCGCAACCTATTGGAAGGTTCTATATAATAGCAGTATAGTGGAGGACAGCGCCACCTATTGGAATGTTCTATGTAATAGCAGTATAGTGGAGGACAGCGCCACCTATTGGAAGGTTCTATGTAATAGCAGTATAGTGGAAAACAGCGCAACCTATTGGAAGGTTCTATGTAATAGCATTATAGTGAAGGACAGCGCCACCTATAGGAATGTTCTATGTAATAGCAGTATAGTGGAGGACAGCGCCACCTATTGGAAGGTTCTATGTAATAGCAGTATAGTGGAGGACAGCACCACCTATTGGAAGGTTCTATGTAATAGCAGTATAGTGGAGGACAGCGCCACCTATTGGAAGGTTCTATGTAATAGCAGTATAGTGGAGGACAGCGCCACCTATTGGAAGGTTCTATGTAATAGCAGTATAGTGGAGAACAGCGCCACCTACTGGAGGGGTCTATGTAATAGCAGTACAGTGGAGAACAGCGCCACCTACTGGAGGGGTCTATGTAATAGCAGTACAGTGGAGAACAGCGCCACCTATTGGAAGGTTCTATATAATAGCAGTATAGTGGAGGACAGCGCCACCTATTGGAATGTTCTATATAATACCAGTATAGTGGAGGACAGCGCCACCTATTGGAATGTTCTATGTAATAGCAGTATAGTGGAGGGCAGCGCCACCTATTGGAAGGTTCTATGTAATAGCATTATAGTGGAGGACAGCGCCACCTATTGGAATGTCCTATGTAATAGCAGTATAGTGGAGGACAGCGCCACCTATTGGAATGTTCTATGTAATAGCAGTACAGTGGAGGACAGCGCCACCTATTGGAAGGTTCTATGTAATAGCATTATAGTGGAGGACAGCGCCACCTATTGGAATGTTCTATGTAATATCAGTATAGTGGAGGACAGCGCCACCTATTGGAAGGTTCTATGTAATAGCAGTATAGTGGAGGACAGCGCCACCTATTGGAAGGTTCTATGTAATAGCAGTATAGTGGAGGACAGCGCCACCTATTGGAATGTTCTATGTCATAGCAGTATAGTGGAGGACAGCACCACCTATTGGAAGGTTCTATGCAATAGCAGTATAGTGGAGAACAGCGCCACTTACTGGAGGGGTCTATGTAATAGCAGTATAGTGGAGGACAGCGCCACCTATTGGAATGTTCTATGTAATAGCAGTATAGTGGAGGACAGCGCCACCTATTGGAATGTTCTATGTAATAGCAGTATAGTGGAGGACAGCGCCACCTATTGGAAGGTTCTATGTAATAGCAGTATAGTGGAGAAAAGCGCCACCTACTGGAGGGGTCTATGTAATAGCAGTATAGTGGAGGACAGCGCCACCTATTGGAATGTTCTATGTAATAGCAGTATAGTGGAGGACAGCGCCTCCTATTGGAATGTTCTATGTAATAGCAGTATAGTGGAGGACAGCGCCACCTATTGGAAGGTTCTATGTAATAGCAGTATAGTGGAGGACAGCGCCACCTATTGGAAGGTTCTATGTAATAGCAGTATAGTGGAGAACAGCGCCACCTATTGGAAGGTTCTATATAATAGCAGTATAGTGTAGGACAGCGCCACCTATTGGAATGTTCTATGTAATAGCAGTATAGTGGAGGACAGCGCCACCTATTGGAATGTTCTATGTAATAGCAGTATAGTGGAGGGCAGCGCCACCTATTGGAAGGTTCTATGTAATAGCATTATAGTGGAGGACAGCGCCACCTATTGGAATGTTCTATGTAATAGCAGTATAGTGGAGGACAGCGCCACCTATTGGAAGGTTCTATGTAATAGCAGTATAGTGGAGGACAGCGCAACCTATTGGAAGGTTCTATATAATAGCAGTATAGTGGAGGACAGCGCCACCTATTGGAATGTTCTATGTAACAGCAGTATAGTGGAGGACAGCGCCACCTATTGGAAGGTTCTATGTAATAGCAGTATAGTGGAGGACAGCGCCACCTATTGGAAGGTTCTATATAATAGCAGTATAGTGGAGGACAGCGCCACCTATTGGAATGTTCTATGTAATAGCAGTATAGTGGAGGACAGCGCCACCTATTGGAAGGTTCTATGTAATAGCAGTATAGTGGAGGACAGCGCCACCTATTGGAATGTTCTATGTAATAGCAGTATAGTGGAGGACAGCGCCACCTATTGGAAGGTTCTATGTAATAGCAGTATAGTGGAGGACAGCGCCACCTATTGGAATGTTCTATGTCATAGCAGTATAGTGGAGGAGAGCGCCACCTATTGGAAGGTTCTATGTAATAGCAGTACAGTGGAGAACAGCGCCACCTATTGGAAGGTTCTATGTAATAGCAGTATAGTGGAGGACAGCACCACCTATTGGAAGGTTCTATGTAATAGCAGTATAGTGGAGGACAGCGCCACCTATTGGAAGGTTCTATGTAATAGCAGTATAGTGGAGGACAGCGCCACCTATTGGAAGGTTCTATGTAATAGCAGTATAGTGGAGGACAGCGCCACCTATTGGAAGGTTCTATGTAATAGCAATATAGTGGAGAACAGCGCCACCTATTGGAAGGTTCTATATAATAGCAGTATAGTGTAGGACAGCGCCACCTATTGGAATGTTCTATGTAATAGCAGTATAGTGGAGGACAGCGCCACCTATTGGAATGTTCTATGTAATAGCAGTATAGTGGAGGGCAGCGCCACCTATTGGAAGGTTCTATGTAATAGCATTATAGTGGAGGACAGCGCCACCTATTGGAATGTTCTATGTAATAGCAGTATAGTGGAGGACAGCGCCACCTATTGGAAGGTTCTATGTAATAGCAGTATAGTGGAGGACAGCGCAACCTATTGGAAGGTTCTATATAATAGCAGTATAGTGGAGGACAGCGCCACCTATTGGAATGTTCTATGTAATAGCAGTATAGTGGAGGACAGCGCCACCTATTGGAAGGTTCTATGTAATAGCAGTATAGTGGAGGACAGCGCCACCTATTGGAAGGTTCTATATAATAGCAGTATAGTGGAGGACAGCGCCACCTATTGGAATGTTCTATGTAATAGCAGTATAGTGGAGGACAGCGCCACCTATTGGAAGGTTCTATGTAATAGCAGTATAGTGGAGGACAGCGCCACCTATTGGAATGTTCTATGTAATAGCAGTATAGTGGAGGACAGCGCCACCTATTGGAAGGTTCTATGTAATAGCAGTATAGTGGAGGACAGCGCCACCTATTGGAATGTTCTATGTCATAGCAGTATAGTGGAGGAGAGCGCCACCTATTGGAAGGTTCTATGTAATAGCAGTACAGTGGAGAACAGCGCCACCTATTGGAAGGTTCTATGTAATAGCAGTATAGTGGAGGACAGCACCACCTATTGGAAGGTTCTATGTAATAGCAGTATAGTGGAGGACAGCGCCACCTATTGGAAGGTTCTATGTAATAGCAGTATAGTGGAGGACAGCGCCACCTATTGGAAGGTTCTATGTAATAGCAGTATAGTGGAGGACAGCGCCACCTATTGGAATGTTCTATGTCATAGCAGTATAGTGGAGGGACAGCACCACCTATTGGAAGGTTCTATGCAATAGCAGTATAGTGGAGAACAGCGCCACTTACTGGAGGGGTCTATGTAATAGCAGTATAGTGGAGGACAGCGCCACCTATTGGAATGTTCTATGTAATAGCAGTATAGTGGAGGACAGCGCCACCTATTGGAATGTTCTATGTAATAGCAGTATAGTGGAGGACAGCGCCACCTATTGGAAGGTTCTATGTAATAGCAGTATAGTGGAGGACAGCGCCACCTATTGGAAGGTTCTATGTAATAGCAGTATAGTGGAGGACAGCGCCACCTATTGGAAGGTTCTATGTAATAGCAGTATAGTGGAGAAAGCGCCACCTACTGGAGGGGTCTATGTAATAGCAGTATAGTGGAGGACAGCGCCACCTATTGGAATGTTCTATGTAATAGCAGTATAGTGGAGGACAGCGCCTCCTATTGGAATGTTCTATGTAATAGCAGTATAGTGGAGGACAGCGCCACCTATTGGAAGGTTCTATGTAATAGCAGTATAGTGGAGGACAGCGCCACCTATTGGAAGGTTCTATGTAATAGCAGTATAGTGGAGAACAGCGCCACCTATTGGAAGGTTCTATATAATAGCAGTATAGTGTAGGACAGCGCCACCTATTGGAATGTTCTATGTAATAGCAGTATAGTGGAGGACAGCGCCACCTATTGGAATGTTCTATGTAATAGCAGTATAGTGGAGGGCAGCGCCACCTATTGGAAGGTTCTATGTAATAGCATTATAGTGGAGGACAGCGCCACCTATTGGAATGTTCTATGTAATAGCAGTATAGTGGAGGACAGCGCCACCTATTGGAAGGTTCTATGTAATAGCAGTATAGTGGAGGACAGCGCAACCTATTGGAAGGTTCTATATAATAGCAGTATAGTGGAGGACAGCGCCACCTATTGGAATGTTCTATGTAACAGCAGTATAGTGGAGGACAGCGCCACCTATTGGAAGGTTCTATGTAATAGCAGTATAGTGGAGGACAGCGCCACCTATTGGAAGGTTCTATATAATAGCAGTATAGTGGAGGACAGCGCCACCTATTGGAATGTTCTATGTAATAGCAGTATAGTGGAGGACAGCGCCACCTATTGGAAGGTTCTATATAATAGCAGTATAGTGGAGGACAGCGCCACCTATTGGAATGTTCTATGTAATAGCAGTATAGTGGAGGACAGCGCCACCTATTGGAAGGTTCTATGTAATAGCAGTATAGTGGAGGACAGCGCCACCTATTGGAATGTTCTATGTAATAGCAGTATAGTGGAGGACAGCGCCACCTATTGGAAGGTTTCTATGTAATAGCAGTATAGTGGAGGACAGCGCCAACCTATTGGAATGTTCTATGTCATAGCAGTATAGTGGAGGAGAGCGCCACCTATTGGAAGGTTCTATGTAATAGCAGTACAGTGGAGAACAGCGCCACCTATTGGAAGGTTCTATGTAATAGCAGTATAGTGGAGGACAGCACCACTATACTGCTATTACATAGAACCTTCCAATAGGTGGCGCTGTTCTCCACTGTACTGCTATTACATAGAACCTTCCAATAGGTGGCGCTCTCCTCCACTATACTGCTATGACATAGAAACATTCCAATAGGTGGCGCTGTCCTCCACTATACTGCTATTACATAGAACCTTCCAATAGGTGGCGCTGTCCTCCACTATACTGCTATTACATAGAACATTCCAATAGGTGGCGCTGTCCTCCACTATACTGCTATTACATAGAACCTTCCAATAGGTGGCGCTGTCCTCCACTATACTGCTATTACATAGAACATTCCAATAGGTGGCGCTGTCCTCCACTATACTGCTATTATATAGAACCTTCCAATAGGTGGCGCTGTCCTCCACTATACTGCTATTACATAGAACATTCCAATAGGTGGCGCTGTCCTCCACTATACTGCTATTATATAGAACCTTCCAATAGGTGGCGCTGTCCTCCACTATACTGCTATTACATAGAACCTTCCAATAGGTGGCGCTGTCCTCCACTATACTGCTGTTACATAGAACATTCCAATAGGTGGCGCTGTCCTCCACTATACTGCTATTATATAGAACCTTCCAATAGGTTGCGCTGTCCTCCACTATACTGCTATTACATAGAACCTTCCAATAGGTGGCGCTGTCCTCCACTATACTGCTATTACATAGAACATTCCAATAGGTGGCGCTGTCCTCCACTATAATGCTATTACATAGAACCTTCCAATAGGTGGCGCTGCCCTCCACTATACTGCTATTACATAGAACATTCCAATAGGTGGCGCTGTCCTCCACTATACTGCTATTACATAGAACATTCCAATAGGTGGCGCTGTCCTACACTATACTGCTATTATATAGAACCTTCCAATAGGTGGCGCTGTTCTCCACTATACTGCTATTACATAGAACCTTCCAATAGGTGGCGCTGTCCTCCACTATACTGCTATTACATAGAACCTTCCAATAGGTGGCGCTGTCCTCCACTATACTGCTATTACATAGAACATTCCAATAGGAGGCGCTGTCCTCCACTATACTGCTATTACATAGAACATTCCAATAGGTGGCGCTGTCCTCCACTATACTGCTATTACATAGACCCCTCCAGTAGGTGGCGCTTTTCTCCACTATACTGCTATTACATAGAACCTTCCAATAGGTGGCGCTGTCCTCCACTATACTGCTATTACATAGAACCTTCCAATAGGTGGCGCTGTCCTCCACTATACTGCTATTACATAGAACCTTCCAATAGGTGGCGCTGTCCTCCACTATACTGCTATTACATAGAACATTCCAATAGGTGGCGCTGTCCTCCACTATACTGCTATTACATAGAACATTCCAATAGGTGGCGCTGTCCTCCACTATACTGCTATTACATAGACCCCTCCAGTAAGTGCGCTGTTCTCCACTATACTGCTATTGCATAGAACCTTCCAATAGGTGGTGCTGTCCTCCACTATACTGCTATGACATAGAACATTCCAATAGGTGGCGCTGTCCTCCACTATACTGCTATTACATAGAACCTTCCAATAGGTGGCGCTGTCCTCCACTATACTGCTATTACATAGAACCTTCCAATAGGTGGCGCTGTCCTCCACTATACTGCTATTACATAGAACCTTCCAATAGGTGGTGCTGTCCTCCACTATACTGCTATTACATAGAACCTTCCAATAGGTGGCGCTGTTCTCCACTGTACTGCTATTACATAGAACCTTCCAATAGGTGGCGCTCTCCTCCACTATACTGCTATGACATAGAACATTCCAATAGGTGGCGCTGTCCTCCACTATACTGCTATTACATAGAACCTTCCAATAGGTGGCGCTGTCCTCCACTATACTGCTATTACATAGAACATTCCAATAGGTGGCGCTGTCCTCCACTATACTGCTATTACATAGAACCTTCCAATAGGTGGCGCTGTCCTCCACTATACTGCTATTACATAGAACATTCCAATAGGTGGCGCTGTCCTCCACTATACTGCTATTATATAGAACCTTCCAATAGGTGGCGCTGTCCTCCACTATACTGCTATTACATAGAACCTTCCAATAGGTGGCGCTGTCCTCCACTATACTGCTATTACATAGAACATTCCAATAGGTGGCGCTGTCCTCCACTATACTGCTATTATATAGAACCTTCCAATAGGTTGCGCTGTCCTCCACTATACTGCTATTACATAGAACCTTCCAATAGGTGGCGCTTGTCCTCCACTATACTGCTATTACATAGAACATTCCAATAGGTGGCGCTGTCCTCCACTATAATGCTATTACATAGAACCTTCCAATAGGTGGCGCTGCCCTCCACTATACTGCTATTACATAGAACATTCCAATAGGTGGCGCTGTCCTCCACTATACTGCTATTACATAGAACATTCCAATAGGTGGCGCTGTCCTACACTATACTGCTATTATATAGAACCTTCCAATAGGTGGCGCTGTTCTCCACTATATTGCTATTACATAGAACCTTCCAATAGGTGGCGCTGTCCTCCACTATACTGCTATTACATAGAACCTTCCAATAGGTGGCGCTGTCCTCCACTATACTGCTATTACATAGAACCTTCCAATAGGTGGCGCTGTCCTCCACTATACTGCTATTACATAGAACCTTCCAATAGGTGGTGCTGTCCTCCACTATACTGCTATTACATAGAACCTTCCAATAGGTGGCGCTGTTCTCCACTGTACTGCTATTACATAGAACCTTCCAATAGGTGGCGCTCTCCTCCACTATACTGCTATGACATAGAACATTCCAATAGGTGGCGCTGTCCTCCACTATACTGCTATTACATAGAACCTTCCAATAGGTGGCGCTGTCCTCCACTATACTGCTATTACATAGAACATTCCAATAGGTGGCGCTGTCCTCCACTATACTGCTATTACATAGAACCTTCCAATAGGTGGCGCTGTCCTCCACTATACTGCTATTACATAGAACATTCCAATAGGTGGCGCTGTCCTCCACTATACTGCTATTATATAGAACCTTCCAATAGGTGGCGCTGTCCTCCACTATACTGCTATTACATAGAACCTTCCAATAGGTGGCGCTGTCCTCCACTATACTGCTGTTACATAGAACATTCCAATAGGTGGCGCTGTCCTCCACTATACTGCTATTATATAGAACCTTCCAATAGGTTGCGCTGTCCTCCACTATACTGCTATTACATAGAACCTTCCAATAGGTGGCGCTGTCCTCCACTATACTGCTATTACATAGAACATTCCAATAGGTGGCGCTGTCCTCCACTATAATGCTATTACATAGAACCTTCCAATAGGTGGCGCTGCCCTCCACTATACTGCTATTACATAGAACATTCCAATAGGTGGCGCTGTCCTCCACTATACTGCTATTACATAGAACATTCCAATAGGTGGCGCTGTCCTACACTATACTGCTATTATATAGAACCTTCCAATAGGTGGCGCTGTTCTCCACTATACTGCTATTACATAGAACCTTCCAATAGGTGGCGCTGTCCTCCACTATACTGCTATTACATAGAACCTTCCAATAGGTGGCGCTGTCCTCCACTATACTGCTATTACATAGAACATTCCAATAGGAGGCGCTGTCCTCCACTATACTGCTATTACATAGAACATTCCAATAGGTGGCGCTGTCCTCCACTATACTGCTATTACATAGACCCCTCCAGTAGGTGGCGCTTTTCTCCACTATACTGCTATTACATAGAACCTTCCAATAGGTGGCGCTGTCCTCCACTATACTGCTATTACATAGAACATTCCAATAGGTGGCGCTGTCCTCCACTATACTGCTATTACATAGAACATTCCAATAGGTGGCGCTGTCCTCCACTATACTGCTATTACATAGACCCCTCCAGTAAGTGGCGCTGTTCTCCACTATACTGCTATTGCATAGAACCTTCCAATAGGTGGTGCTGTCCTCCACTATACTGCTATGACATAGAACATTCCAATAGGTGGCGCTGTCCTCCACTATACTGCTATTACATAGAACCTTCCAATAGGTGGCGCTGTCCTCCACTATACTGCTATTACATAGAACCTTCCAATAGGTGGCGCTGTCCTCCACTATACTGATATTACATAGAACATTCCAATAGGTGGCGCTGTCCTCCACTATAATGCTATTACATAGAACCTTCCAATAGGTGGCGCTGTCCTCCACTGTACTGCTATTACATAGAACATTCCAATAGGTGGCGCTGTCCTCCACTATACTGCTATTACATAGGACATTCCAATAGGTGGCGCTGTCCTCCACTATAATGCTATTACATAGAACCTTCCAATAGGTGGCGCTGCCCTCCACTATACTGCTATTACATAGAACATTCCAATAGGTGGCGCTGTCCTCCACTATACTGGTATTATATAGAACATTCCAATAGGTGGCGCTGTCCTCCACTATACTGCTATTATATAGAACCTTCCAATAGGTGGCGCTGTTCTCCACTGTACTGCTATTACATAGACCCCTCCAGTAGGTGGCGCTGTTCTCCACTGTACTGCTATTACATAGACCCCTCCAGTAGGTGGCGCTGTTCTCCACTATACTGCTATTACATAGAACCTTCCAATAGGTGGCGCTGTCCTCCACTATACTGCTATTACATAGAACCTTCCAATAGGTGGCGCTGTCCTCCACTATACTGCTATTACATAGAACCTTCCAATAGGTGGTGCTGTCCTCCACTATACTGCTATTACATAGAACCTTCCAATAGGTGGCGCTGTCCTCCACTATACTGCTATTACATAGAACATTCCTATAGGTGGCGCTGTCCTTCACTATAATGCTATTACATAGAACCTTCCAATAGGTTGCGCTGTTTTCCACTATACTGCTATTACATAGAACCTTCCAATAGGTGGCGCTGTCCTCCACTATACTGCTATTACATAGAACATTCCAATAGGTGGCGCTGTCCTCCACTATACTGCTATTATATAGAACCTTCCAATAGGTTGCGCTGTCCTCCACTATACTGCTATTACATAGAACCTTCCAATAGGTGGCGCTGTCCTCCACTATACTGCTATTACATAGAACATTCCAATAGGTGGCGCTGTCCTCCACTATAATGCTATTACATAGAACCTTCCAATAGGTGGCGCTGCCCTCCACTATACTGCTATTACATAGAACATTCCAATAGGTGGCGCTGTCCTCCACTATACTGCTATTACATAGAACATTCCAATAGGTGGCGCTGTCCTACACTATACTGCTATTATATAGAACCTTCCAATAGGTGGCGCTGTTCTCCACTATATTGCTATTACATAGAACCTTCCAATAGGTGGCGCTGTCCTCCACTATACTGCTATTACATAGAACCTTCCAATAGGTGGCGCTGTCCTCCACTATACTGCTATTACATAGAACCTTCCAATAGGTGGCGCTGTCCTCCACTATACTGCTATTACATAGAACCTTCCAATAGGTGGTGCTGTCCTCCACTATACTGCTATTACATAGAACCTTCCAATAGGTGGCGCTGTTCTCCACTGTACTGCTATTACATAGAACCTTCCAATAGGTGGCGCTCTCCTCCACTATACTGCTATGACATAGAACATTCCAATAGGTGGCGCTGTCCTCCACTATACTGCTATTACATAGAACCTTCCAATAGGTGGCGCTGTCCTCCACTATACTGCTATTACATAGAACATTCCAATAGGTGGCGCTGTCCTCCACTATACTGCTATTACATAGAACCTTCCAATAGGTGGCGCTGTCCTCCACTATACTGCTATTACATAGAACATTCCAATAGGTGGCGCTGTCCTCCACTATACTGCTATTATATAGAACCTTCCAATAGGTGGCGCTGTCCTCCACTATACTGCTATTACATAGAACATTCCAATAGGTGGCGCTGTCCTCCACTATACTGCTATTATATAGAACCTTCCAATAGGTGGCGCTGTCCTCCACTATACTGCTATTACATAGAACCTTCCAATAGGTGGCGCTGTCCTCCACTATACTGCTGTTACATAGAACATTCCAATAGGTGGCGCTGTCCTCCACTATACTGCTATTATATAGAACCTTCCAATAGGTTGCGCTGTCCTCCACTATACTGCTATTACATAGAACCTTCCAATAGGTGGCGCTGTCCTCCACTATACTGCTATTACATAGAACATTCCAATAGGTGGCGCTGTCCTCCACTATAATGCTATTACATAGAACCTTCCAATAGGTGGCGCTGCCCTCCACTATACTGCTATTACATAGAACATTCCAATAGGTGGCGCTGTCCTCCACTATACTGCTATTACATAGAACATTCCAATAGGTGGCGCTGTCCTACACTATACTGCTATTATATAGAACCTTCCAATAGGTGGCGCTGTTCTCCACTATACTGCTATTACATAGAACCTTCCAATAGGTGGCGCTGTCCTCCACTATACTGCTATTACATAGAACCTTCCAATAGGTGGCGCTGTCCTCCACTATACTGCTATTACATAGAACATTCCAATAGGAGGCGCTGTCCTCCACTATACTGCTATTACATAGAACATTCCAATAGGTGGCGCTGTCCTCCACTATACTGCTATTACATAGACCCCTCCAGTAGGTGGCGCTTTTCTCCACTATACTGCTATTACATAGAACCTTCCAATAGGTGGCGCTGTCCTCCACTATACTGCTATTACATAGAACCTTCCAATAGGTGGCGCTGTCCTCCACTATACTGCTATTACATAGAACCTTCCAATAGGTGGCGCTGTCCTCCACTATACTGCTATTACATAGAACATTCCAATAGGTGGCGCTGTCCTCCACTATACTGCTATTACATAGAACATTCCAATAGGTGGCGCTGTCCTCCACTATACTGCTATTACATAGACCCCTCCAGTAAGTGGCGCTGTTCTCCACTATACTGCTATTGCATAGAACCTTCCAATAGGTGGTGCTGTCCTCCACTATACTGCTATGACATAGAACATTCCAATAGGTGGCGCTGTCCTCCACTATACTGCTATTACATAGAACCTTCCAATAGGTGGCGCTGTCCTCCACTATACTGCTATTACATAGAACCTTCCAATAGGTGGCGCTGTCCTCCACTATACTGCTATTACATAGAACCTTCCAATAGGTGGTGCTGTCCTCCACTATACTGCTATTACATAGAACCTTCCAATAGGTGGCGCTGTTCTCCACTGTACTGCTATTACATAGAACCTTCCAATAGGTGGCGCTCTCCTCCACTATACTGCTATGACATAGAACATTCCAATAGGTGGCGCTGTCCTCCACTATACTGCTATTACATAGAACCTTCCAATAGGTGGCGCTGTCCTCCACTATACTGCTATTACATAGAACATTCCAATAGGTGGCGCTGTCCTCCACTATACTGCTATTACATAGAACCTTCCAATAGGTGGCGCTGTCCTCCACTATACTGCTATTACATAGAACATTCCAATAGGTGGCGCTGTCCTCCACTATACTGCTATTATATAGAACCTTCCAATAGGTGGCGCTGTCCTCCACTATACTGCTATTACATAGAACCTTCCAATAGGTGGCGCTGTCCTCCACTATACTGCTATTACATAGAACATTCCAATAGGTGGCGCTGTCCTCCACTATACTGCTATTATATAGAACCTTCCAATAGGTTGCGCTGTCCTCCACTATACTGCTATTACATAGAACCTTCCAATAGGTGGCGCTGTCCTCCACTATACTGCTATTACATAGAACATTCCAATAGGTGGCGCTGTCCTCCACTATAATGCTATTACATAGAACCTTCCAATAGGTGGCGCTGCCCTCCACTATACTGCTATTACATAGAACATTCCAATAGGTGGCGCTGTCCTCCACTATACTGCTATTACATAGAACATTCCAATAGGTGGCGCTGTCCTACACTATACTGCTATTATATAGAACCTTCCAATAGGTGGCGCTGTTCTCCACTATATTGCTATTACATAGAACCTTCCAATAGGTGGCGCTGTCCTCCACTATACTGCTATTACATAGAACCTTCCAATAGGTGGCGCTGTCCTCCACTATACTGCTATTACATAGAACCTTCCAATAGGTGGCGCTGTCCTCCACTATACTGCTATTACATAGAACCTTCCAATAGGTGGTGCTGTCCTCCACTATACTGCTATTACATAGAACCTTCCAATAGGTGGCGCTGTTCTCCACTGTACTGCTATTACATAGAACCTTCCAATAGGTGGCGCTCTCCTCCACTATACTGCTATGACATAGAACATTCCAATAGGTGGCGCTGTCCTCCACTATACTGCTATTACATAGAACCTTCCAATAGGTGGCGCTGTCCTCCACTATACTGCTATTACATAGAACATTCCAATAGGTGGCGCTGTCCTCCACTATACTGCTATTACATAGAACCTTCCAATAGGTGGCGCTGTCCTCCACTATACTGCTATTACATAGAACATTCCAATAGGTGGCGCTGTCCTCCACTATACTGCTATTATATAGAACCTTCCAATAGGTGGCGCTGTCCTCCACTATACTGCTATTACATAGAACCTTCCAATAGGTGGCGCTGTCCTCCACTATACTGCTGTTACATAGAACATTCCAATAGGTGGCGCTGTCCTCCACTATACTGCTATTATATAGAACCTTCCAATAGGTTGCGCTGTCCTCCACTATACTGCTATTACATAGAACCTTCCAATAGGTGGCGCTGTCCTCCACTATACTGCTATTACATAGAACATTCCAATAGGTGGCGCTGTCCTCCACTATAATGCTATTACATAGAACCTTCCAATAGGTGGCGCTGCCCTCCACTATACTGCTATTACATAGAACATTCCAATAGGTGGCGCTGTCCTCCACTATACTGCTATTACATAGAACATTCCAATAGGTGGCGCTGTCCTACACTATACTGCTATTATATAGAACCTTCCAATAGGTGGCGCTGTTCTCCACTATACTGCTATTACATAGAACCTTCCAATAGGTGGCGCTGTCCTCCACTATACTGCTATTACATAGAACCTTCCAATAGGTGGCGCTGTCCTCCACTATACTGCTATTACATAGAACATTCCAATAGGAGGCGCTGTCCTCCACTATACTGCTATTACATAGAACATTCCAATAGGTGGCGCTGTCCTCCACTATACTGCTATTACATAGACCCCTCCAGTAGGTGGCGCTTTTCTCCACTATACTGCTATTACATAGAACCTTCCAATAGGTGGCGCTGTCCTCCACTATACTGCTATTACATAGAACATTCCAATAGGTGGCGCTGTCCTCCACTATACTGCTATTACATAGAACATTCCAATAGGTGGCGCTGTCCTCCACTATACTGCTATTACATAGACCCCTCCAGTAAGTGGCGCTGTTCTCCACTATACTGCTATTGCATAGAACCTTCCAATAGGTGGTGCTGTCCTCCACTATACTGCTATGACATAGAACATTCCAATAGGTGGCGCTGTCCTCCACTATACTGCTATTACATAGAACCTTCCAATAGGTGGCGCTGTCCTCCACTATACTGCTATTACATAGAACCTTCCAATAGGTGGCGCTGTCCTCCACTATACTGATATTACATAGAACATTCCAATAGGTGGCGCTGTCCTCCACTATAATGCTATTACATAGAACCTTCCAATAGGTGGCGCTGTCCTCCACTGTACTGCTATTACATAGAACATTCCAATAGGTGGCGCTGTCCTCCACTATACTGCTATTACATAGGACATTCCAATAGGTGGCGCTGTCCTCCACTATAATGCTATTACATAGAACCTTCCAATAGGTGGCGCTGCCCTCCACTATACTGCTATTACATAGAACATTCCAATAGGTGGCGCTGTCCTCCACTATACTGGTATTATATAGAACATTCCAATAGGTGGCGCTGTCCTCCACTATACTGCTATTATATAGAACCTTCCAATAGGTGGCGCTGTTCTCCACTGTACTGCTATTACATAGACCCCTCCAGTAGGTGGCGCTGTTCTCCACTGTACTGCTATTACATAGACCCCTCCAGTAGGTGGCGCTGTTCTCCACTATACTGCTATTACATAGAACCTTCCAATAGGTGGCGCTGTCCTCCACTATACTGCTATTACATAGAACCTTCCAATAGGTGGCGCTGTCCTCCACTATACTGCTATTACATAGAACCTTCCAATAGGTGGTGCTGTCCTCCACTATACTGCTATTACATAGAACCTTCCAATAGGTGGCGCTGTTCTCCACTGTACTGCTATTACATAGAACCTTCCAATAGGTGGCGCTCTCCTCCACTATACTGCTATGACATAGAACATTCCAATAGGTGGCGCTGTCCTCCACTATACTGCTATTACATAGAACCTTCCAATAGGTGGCGCTGTCCTCCACTATACTGCTATTACATAGAACCTTCCAATAGGTGGCGCTGTCCTCCACTATACTGCTATTACATAGAACCTTCCAATAGGTTTCGCTGTCCTCCACTATACTGCTATTACAAAGACCCCTCCAGTAGGTGGCGCTGTCCTCCACTATACTGCTATTACATAGACCCCTCCAGTAGGTGGCGCTGTCCTCCACTATACTGCTATTACATAGAACATTCCAATAGGTGGCGCTGTCCTCCACTATACTGCTATTACATAGAACCTTCCAATAGGTGGCGCTGTCCTCCACTATACTGCTATTACATAGACCCCTCCAGTAGGTGGCGCTGTCCTCCACTATACTGCTATTACATAGACCCCTCTAGTAGGTGGCGCTGTTCTCCACTATACTGCTATTACATAGAACCTTCCAATAGGTGGCGCTGTCCTCCACTATACTGCTATTACATAGAACATTCCAATAGGTGGTGCTGTCCTCCACTATACTGCTATTACATAGAACCTTCCAATAGGTGGCGCTGTCCTCCACTATACTGCTAATACATAGAACCTTCCAATAGGTGGCGCTGTCCTCCACTATACTGCTATTACATAGACCCATCCACTATACTGCTATTACATAGAACCTTCCAATATGTGGCGCTGTCCTCCACTATACTGCTATTACATAGAACCTTCCAATAGGTGGCGCTGTCCTCCACTATACTGCTATTACATAGAACCTTCCAATAGGTGGCGCTGTCCTCCACTATACTGCTATTACATAGAACATTCCAATAGGTGGTGCTGTCCTCCACTATACTGCTATTACATAGAACCTTCCAATAGGTGGCGCTGTCCTCCACTATACTGCTAATACATAGAACCTTCCAATAGGTGGCGCTGTCCTCCACTATACTGCTATTACATAGACCCATCCACTATACTGCTATTACATAGACCCCTCCAGTAAGTGGCGCTGTTCTCCACTATACTGCTATTGCATAGAACCTTCCAATAGGTGGTGCTGTCCTCCACTATACTGCTATGACATAGAACATTCCAATAGGTGGCGCTGTCCTCCACTATACTGCTATTACATAGAACCTTCCAATAGGTGGCGCTGTCCTCCACTATACTGCTATTACATAGAACATTCCAATAGGTGGCGCTGTCCTCCACTATAATGCTATTACATAGAACCTTCCAATAGGTGGCGCTGTCCTCCACTGTACTGCTATTACATAGAACATTCCAATAGGTGGCGCTGTCCTCCACTATACTGCTATTACATAGGACATTCCAATAGGTGGCGCTGTCCTCCACTATACTGCTATTACATAGAACATTCCAATAGGTGGCGCTGTCCTCCACTATACTGCTATTACATAGAACCTTCCAATAGGTGGTGCTGTCCTCCACTATACTGCTATTACATAGAACCTTCCAATAGGTGGCGCTGTCCTCCACTATACTGCTATTACATAGAACCTTCCAATAGGTAGCGCTGTCCTCCACTATACTGCTATTACATAAAACATTCCAATAGGTGGTGCTGTCCTCCACTTATACTGCTATTACATAGAACCTTCCAATAGGTGGCGCTGTCCTCCACTATACTGCTAATACATAGAACCTTCCAATAGGTGGCGCTGTCCTCCACTATACTGCTATTACATAGACCCATCCACTATACTGCTATTACATAGAACCTTCCAATATGTGGCGCTGTCCTCCACTATACTGCTATTACATAGAACATTCCAATAGGTGGCGCTGTCCTCCACTATACTGCTATTACATAGAACCTTCCAATAGGTGGCGCTGTCCTCCACTATACTGCTATTACATAGAACATTCCAATAGGTGGCGCTGTCCTCCACTATACTGCTATTATATAGAACCTTCCAATAGGTGGCGCTGTCCTCCACTTATACTGCTATTACATAGAACCTTCCAATAGGTGGCGCTGTCCTCCACTATACTGCTATTACATAGAACATTCCAATAGGTGGCGCTGTCCTCCACTATACTGCTATTATATAGAACCTTCCAATAGGTTGCGCTGTCCTCCACTATACTGCTATTACATAGAACCTTCCAATAGGTGGCGCTGTCCTCCACTATACTGCTATTACATAGAACATTCCAATAGGTGGCGCTGTCCTCCACTATAATGCTATTACATAGAACCTTCCAATAGGTGGCGCTGCCCTCCACTATACTGCTATTACATAGAACATTCCAATAGGTGGCGCTGTCCTCCACTATACTGCTATTACATAGAACATTCCAATAGGTGGCGCTGTCCTACACTATACTGCTATTATATAAAACCTTCCAATAGGTGGCGCTGTTCTCCACTATACTGCTATTACATAGAACCTTCCAATAGGTGGCGCTGTCCTCCACTATACTGCTATTACATAGAACCTTCCAATAGGTGGCGCTGTCCTCCACTATACTGCTATTACATAGAACATTCCAATAGGAGGCGCTGTCCTCCACTATACTGCTATTACATAGAACCTTCCAATAGGTGGCGCTGTCCTCCACTATACTGCTATTACATAGAACATTCCAATAGGTGGCGCTGTCCTCCACTATACTGCTATTACATAGACCCCTCCAGTAGGTGGCGCTTTTCTCCACTATACTGCTATTACATAGAACCTTCCAATAGGTGGCGCTGTCCTCCACTATACTGCTATTACATAGAACCTTCCAATAGGTGGCGCTGTCCTCCACTATACTGCTATTACATAGAACCTTCCAATAGGTGGCGCTGTCCTCCACTATACTGCTATTACATAGAACATTCCAATAGGTGGCGCTGTCCTCCACTATACTGCTATTACATAGACCCCTCCAGTAAGTGGCGCTGTTCTCCACTATACTGCTATTGCACAGAACCTTCCAATAGGTGGTGCTGTCCTCCACTATACTGCTATGACATAGAACATTCCAATAGGTGGCGCTGTCCTCCACTATACTGCTATTACATAGAACCTTCCAATAGGTGGCGCTGTCCTCCACTATACTGCTATTACATAGAACCTTCCAATAGGTGGCGCTGTCCTCCACTATACTGCTATTACATAGAACATTCCAATAGGTGGCGCTGTCCTCCACTATAATGCTATTACATAGAACCTTCCAATAGGTAACGCTGTCCTCCACTGTACTGCTAATACATAGAACATTCCAATAGGTGGCGCTGTCCTCCACTATACTGCTATTACATAGGACATTCCAATAGGTGGCGCTGTCCTCCACTATAATGCTATTACATAGAACCTTCCAATAGGTGGCGCTGCCCTCCACTATACTGCTATTACATAGAACATTCCAATAGGTGGCGCTGTCCTCCACTATACTGCTATTATATAGAACATTCCAATAGGTGGTGCTGTCCTCCACTATACTGCTATTATATAGAACCTTTCAATAGGTGGCGCTGTTCTCCACTGTACTGCTATTACATAGACCCCTCCAGTAGGTGGCGCTGTTCTCCACTGTACTGCTATTACATAGACCCCTCCAGTAGGTTGGCGCTGTTCTCCACTATACTGCTATTACATAGAACCTTCCAATAGGTGGCGCTGTCCTCCACTATACTGCTATTACATAGAACCTTCCAATAGGTGGCACTGTCCTCCACTATACTGCTATTACATAGAACCTTCCAATAGGTGGTGCTGTCCTCCACTATACTGCTATTACATAGAACCTTCCAATAGGTGGCGCTGTCCCTCCACTATACTGCTATTACATAGAACATTCCAATAGGTGGCGCTGTCCTCCACTATAATGCTATTACATAGAACCTTCCAATAGGTGGCGCTGCCCTCCACTATACTGCTATTACATAGAACATTCCAATAGGTGGCGCTGTCCTCCACTATACTGCTATTACATAGAACATTCCAATAGGTGGCGCTGTCCTACACTATACTGCTATTATATAGAACCTTCCAATAGGTGGCGCTGTTCTCCACTATATTGCTATTACATAGAACCTTCCAATAGGTGGCGCTGTCCTCCACTATACTGCTATTACATAGAACCTTCCAATAGGTGGCGCTGTCCTCCACTATACTGCTATTACATAGAACCTTCCAATAGGTGGCGCTGTCCTCCACTATACTGCTATTACATAGAACCTTCCAATAGGTGGCGCTGTCCTCCACTATACTGCTATTACATAGAACATTCCAATAGGTGGCGCTGTCCTCCACTATACTGCTATTACATAGAACCTTCCAATAGGTGGCGCTGTTCTCCACTATACTGCTATTACATAGAACCTTCCAATAGGTGGCGCTGTCCTCCACTATACTGCTATTACATAGAACATTCCAATAGGTGGCGCTGTCCTCCACTATACTGCTATTACATAGACCCCTCCAGTAGTGGGCGCTGTCCTCCACTATACTGCTATTACATAGACCCCTCCAGTAGGTGGCGCTTTTCTCACTATACTGCTATTACATAGAACCTTCCAATAGGTGGCGCTGTCCTCCACTATACTGCTATTACATAGAACCTTCCAATAGGTGGCGCTGTCCTCCACTATACTGCTATTACATAGAACCTTCCAATAGGTGGCGCTGTCCTCCACTATACTGCTATTACATAGAACATTCCAATAGGTGGCGCTGTCCTCCGCTATACTGCTATTACATAGAACATTCCAATAGGTAGCGCTGTCCTCCACTATACTGCTATTACATAGACCCCTCCAGTAAGTGGCGCTGTTCTCCACTATACTGCTATTGCATAGAACCTTCCAATAGGTGGTGCTGTCCTCCACTATACTGCTATGACATAGAACATTCCAATAGGTGGCGCTGTCCTCCACTATACTGCTATTACATAGAACCTTCCAATAGGTGGCGCTGTCCTCCACTATACTGCTATTACATAGAACCTTCCAATAGGTGGCGCTGTCCTCCACTATACTGCTATTACATAGAACATTCCAATAGGGGGCGCTGTCCTCCACTATAATGCTATTACATAGAACCTTCCAATAGGTGGCGCTGTCCTCCACTGTACTGCTATTACATAGAACATTCCAATAGGTGGCGCTGTCCTCCACTATACTGCTATTACATAGGACATTCCAATAGGTGGCGCTGTCCTCCACTATAATGCTATTACATAGAACCTTCCAATAGGTGGCGCTGCCCTCCACTATACTGCTATTACATAGAACATTCCAATAGGTGGCGCTGTCCTCCACTATACTGCTATTATATAGAACATTCCAATAGGTGGCGCTGTCCTCCACTATACTGCTATTATATAGAACCTTCCATAGGTGGCGCTGTTCTCCACTGTACTGCTATTACATAGACCCCTCCAGTAGGTGGCGCTGTTCTCCACTGTACCTGCTATTACATAGACCCCTCCAGTAGGTGGCGCTGTTCTCCCACTATACTGCTATTACATAGAACCTTCCAATAGGTGGCGCTGTCCTCCACTATACTGCTATTACATAGAACCTTCCAATAGGTGGCGCTGTCCTCCACTATACTGCTATTACATAGAACCTTCCAATAGGTGGTGCTGTCCTCCACTATACTGCTATTACATAGAACCTTCCAATAGGTGGCGCTGTTCTCCACTGTACTGCTATTACATAGAACCTTCCAATAGGTGGCGCTCTCCTCCACTATACTGCTATGACATAGAACATTCCAATAGGTGGCGCTGTCCTCCACTATACTGCTATTACATAGAACCTTCCAATAGGTGGCGCTGTCCTCCACTATACTGCTATTACATAGACCTTCCAATAGGTGGCGCTGTCCTCCACTATACTGCTATTACATAGAACCTTCCAATAGGTGTCGCTGTCCTCCACTATACTGCTATTACAAAGACCCCTCCAGTAGGTGGCGCTGTCCTCCACTATACTGCTATTACATAGACCCCTCCAGTAGGTGGCGCTGTCCTCCACTATACTGCTATTACATAGAACATTCCAATAGGTGGCGCTGTCCTCCACTATACTGCTATTACATAGAACCTTCCAATAGTGGCGCTATCCTCCACTCTACTGCTATTACATAGACCCCTCCAGTAGGTGGCGCTGTCCTCCACTATACTGCTATTACATAGATCCCTCTAGTAGGTGGCGCTGTTCTCCACTATACTGCTATTACATAGAACCTTCCAATAGGTGGCGCTGTCCTCCACTATACTGCTATTACATAGAACATTCCAATAGGTGGTGCTGTCCTCCACTATACTGCTATTACATAGAACCTTCCAATAGGTGGCGCTGTCCTCCACTATACTGCTAATACATAGAACCTTCCAATAGGTGGAGCTGTCCTCCACTATACTGCTATTACATAGACCCTCCACTATACTGCTATTACATAGAACCTTCCAATAGGTGGCGCTGTCCTCCACTATACTGCTATTACATAGAACATTCCAATAGGTGGCGCTGTCCTCCACTTACTGCTATTACATAGACCCCTCCAGTAGGTGGCGCTGTTCTCCACTATACTGCTATTACATAGACCCCTCCAGTAGGTGGCGCTGTTCTCCACTATACTGCTATTACATAGAACCTTCCAATAGGTGGCGCTGTCCTCCACTATACTGCTATTACATAGAACATTCCAATAGTTGGTGCTGTCCTCCCACTATACTGCTATTACATAGAACCTTCCAATAGGTGGCGCTATCCTCCACTATACTGCTAATACATAGAACCTTCCAATAGGTGGCGCTGTCCTCCACTATACTGCTATTACATAGACCCATCCACTATACTGCTATTACATAGAACCTTCGAATATGTGGCGCTGCCCTCCACTATACTGCTATTATATAGAACCTTCCAATAGGTGGCGCTGTCCTCCACTATACTGCTATTACATAGAACCTTCCAATAGGTGGCGCTGTCCTCCACTATACTGCTATTACATAGAACATTCCAATAGGTGGCGCTGTCCTCCACTATACTGCTATTACATAGAACCTTCCAATAGGTGGTGCTGTCCTCCACTATACTGCTATTACATAGAACCTTCCAATAGGTGGCGCTGTCCTCCACTATACTGCTATTACATAGAACCTTCCAATAGGTAGCGCAGTCCTCCACTATACTGCTATTACATAGAACATTCCAATAGGTGGTGCTGTCCTCCACTATACTGCTATTACATAGAACCTTCCAAATAGGTGGCGCTGTCCTCCACTATACTGCTAATACATAGAACCTTCCAATAGGTGGCGCTGTCCTCCACTATACTGCTATTACATAGACCCATCCACTATACTGCTATTACATAGAACCTTCAATATGTGGCGCTGTCCTCCACTATACTGCTATTACATAGAACATTCCAATAGGTGGCGCTGTCCTCCACTATACTGCTATTACATAGAACCTTCCAATAGGTGGCGCTGTCCTCCACTATTCTGCTATTACATAGAACATTCAATAGGTGGCGCTGTCCTCCACTATACTGCTATTATATAGAACCTTCCAATAGGTGGCGCTGTCCTCCACTAT
Organism: Rhinoderma darwinii; assembly: GCF_050947455.1. NCBI lineage: Eukaryota > Metazoa > Chordata > Amphibia > Anura > Rhinodermatidae > Rhinoderma > Rhinoderma darwinii. The sequence goes on from NW_027464545.1 coordinate 127,168, forward strand.
ACTGCTATTACATAGAACCTTCC